>NC_052516.1:2323991-2480090 GCF_014356525.2 Nilaparvata lugens | reverse complement strand
TAATAAATCCTTTACTAAATTGTAAATAAAATGAAATCACCATTATTAAAAAAATCAATTCATGATTCGCAACTGGAATCTTCTTTCATGTTTGTTCATTAGGAAAATATGTGAGTTGGATGTGTCCGTCGGACAATTAATATGGATAGAATTAGATTGACTAGTGCTTGTGAGTTAGGAATGAGTGATTCCAGTCTTGACCATTTGATTTATGACCACATTATGTGAATGGATGAGACTTGAGTTTCCAAGCTCAGATTATCGATGTGAAAAATTCGCAGTATTCAGTACTTTTGTTACAAATAGTTTAATAATAAACCATCTAAGAACAATAGGAAGTATGCAATGAACCCCAGAGTCGGCGGATCATGTCAGCAGCTCAACATCAATGAAAGAAACTAGGTTAAAGCAAAATCCGATATTTGACAGAGTCAAGATAATCATAATTATATTCTCCAAGAACAAAAAGATAATTATGAAGAAACCATTAATGATATAAAGAACAGAATTACAAGCAATTGTCAAAAGAATTAAATTTTAAGTTCATGAACTTTAGTATTGGAAGTAGCACTACCCCATAATAAAATGTTCCACTCGACGTTTTGAAATACGAAGAGAATATGCAGTTGAAGAAAATGTAGAAATTTGATGATGCAGCTTACCGAAATTAAGTAGAATACATTACTATTCATGGTTGTTGCATCCTCATTTAGGTAGTATTATTGGTTAGTCCAGATTACATAAATTCCATGATCCAGAAGTTGGATTTGTTGTAATGAAAAACCTGTATGGACAAATAACAATTTGATAATTCCACATACAAGAGATCATTAAAGTCCAGTAAATAAAATGTTATAGAGGGAAAAGTTGGGGAGACAATTTTCGACCCCGCAGTTCTGTTTAGGGTAGTAAGGAGGTAAACATATCAAAAGTCCCTGCCCCTACCCTCTGTGCTAAGGGGGGGGGGTGGATTAAAGGCACCATTTTTTGGTGTTTCGCATAAAACTCAAAAACTATGTATCCTAAGGACTTGACTGTCATATAAAAAATAAAAGCTCACAAGTTTTCCTACAATATTCATCTTGCAACGTTTTTTATATCTCCTCTAGCTTTCGAGATATCCGCTCTTGAAGGTGTGACATTTTTGAAAAAACACGTTTGCCACCAATTTTTGCTCTTATATCTTTTAAAAAATCGATGGAAAAAAACATGTAAATTATAAGCTTATAGAGCATTGAATTCTCTTCAATATGATGTATATTTCACGCTTTTACGAATTTTCCTACACCTTTTGCAGCATCTTTAGTGTTGAGAGTGAAATCTTCATTTTTGCAACAATAGACCAATTATTGACAAAGGAATGTTTTAAACTGAATTTTTGACTTTGCAGCTTTGTTGAGACTAGTTGGGAGGAGAACATATCAAAAGTCCCCATTCCTAACTCATGTGCTAAGGGGATGAGGGTGGTTTAAAATTGGTTTTTTCAGCGTTTTACATCCACGCTCATATCTTGAGAACAATGCATTCAACGACATAACTAACAATTCAAAAATGAAGCTTGATAAATTCTCTGCACGTTTTGTTCAGTGGTACTTTGTGATATCCCCAACAGTTCCCGAGATATTCGCCCTTGAAGGTGTATAATTGTTAAAATAATAGGTTTTTATCCAATGTTTTGCTCTTTCAGGGCTTATAACTCTCCATCAATGCATCATAAAAGCTGATGCTTATTATAGGTTTGCAGAACATTGAATTCTCTTTGAAATGGTGTATTATTCTACTATTCCAAGTTTTCCTTTCATTGTTATAGCAGCTTCAATGTAGGGGGTGAAATTTTTAATTGCTGCAACAAGTGTCAAGTCAGCGGTTCCACACCTCCTCTGTTGAAGGATAGGATGCGCACTTTTGCTATGTTCACCTACTAACTAGTCCAAATCAAGCTGCAAAGTCAAAAATTGTGTCACAGACACCCCCTCAAGTGACATTGTCAAACGATCAATTGTTGCAGCAATGAAAATTTCTCCCCCTACATTGAAGCTGTTATGATAATGAAAGGGAAACTTGGAATACAGAAATAATACACCATTTCAAAGAGACATCAATGCTCTGCAAACCTACGATAAGCATCAATTTTCATGATGCATTTTTGGAGAGTAATAAGCCCTGAAAGAGCAAAACATTGGATAAGGACCTGTCATTTTAACAATTATACACTTTCAAGAGCGAATATCTCGGGAAGTGTTGGGAATATCACAAAGTACCACTGAACAGAACGTGTAGAAAATTTATCAAGCTTCATTTTTTTATAGTTAGTTATGTGAGTTGAACGCATTGTTCTCAAAAACGCTTAAAAATTCAACTTTCAAACCACCCTCATCCCTCCATGAGTT
Source organism: Nilaparvata lugens (assembly GCF_014356525.2). Classification (NCBI taxonomy): domain Eukaryota; kingdom Metazoa; phylum Arthropoda; class Insecta; order Hemiptera; family Delphacidae; genus Nilaparvata; species Nilaparvata lugens. Next base: position 2,477,700 of record NC_052516.1, on the reverse strand, counting down.
AGGAATGGGGACTTCTGTTATGTTCTCCTCCCAACTTGTCTCAACAAAGCTGCTGCAGTCAAAAATTATGTTTAAAACATTCCCTCAAAACTCCTTTGTCAATTGGTTTATTGTTGCAAAAATGGAGATTTCACACTCAAAACTAAAGCTGGTGCAAAAAGTATAGGAAAATTCGTAAAAGTGTGAAATTATACATCAAATTGGACATGGTTTTTTCCCATTGATTTTTAAAAGTTATAAGAGCAGAAATAGGAAAAATTGGTAGCAAACTTGTTTTTTTTTCAAAAATGTCACACCTTCAAGAGCAGATATCTCGATAACTAGAGGAGATATAGAAAAAAGTTGTGCAATGAATATTATAGGAATTATGTAAGCTTTAATTTGTTATATCACAGTCAAGTCCTTAGTTTTTAAGTTTTATGCGAGAAACCAAAAAATGGTACATTTAAACCACCCCCACCCCCTTAGCACAGGGGGTAGGGATAGGGACTTTTGATATTTTCACCTCCTTACTACCCTAAACAGAACTGCGGGGTCGAAAATAGTTCTCCCAACATTTCTCTCTTTTTAGTTTTAGAATAATTTTTTAGTTTTATGCGAGAAACCAAAAAATGGTACATTTAAACCACCCCCACCCCCTTAGCACAGGGGGTAGGGATAGGGACTTTTGATATTTTCACCTCCTTACTACCCTAAACAGAACTGCGGGGTCGAAAATAGTTCTCCCAACATTTCTCTCTATACCTTTTTTGAGCATTAATTGCCTCGACTATTAAAAACTTGTTGAAGCAAGATAGTCTTGTCTGAATTTGCAAAAACCAGTATGAAATTAAGAAAACAGATTATTCTAAATAGAGAATGGAAATAAAATTATTAGAATGAATGAGATTTTCCAGAAAATAAAATGATAATTTAAAGACTTTATAAAAATAAGAAAGAACCGATGTAGAATAATATTATTATTATTGAATATTCTACAATTGGGCGATCAAACAGGTTAGGTCTAGTCAGAAAACAGAAAAATTTTATAGTTTAGTAATTTAACTTTGAGTTCCACCCATCTCTGGTCTCTTGGGTTTTTCTTTTTGCCCCACCGAAACTCTGCAGGGTCAGAAGCCTCACCTCTCCCAAGAAGTTTTGCCTGGAAGGCCGCCCTTTTCTGAACAGTGATGAGTTTTGGTCTCTTCACCCACACTCGTGACCAACGTGAGTTCCACTCCTGGCTTCCTTGTAGAACCTTCCGCTGAACGAGGGTCGCCAAATTGCCTCTAGGGCATCTGGCCACCCTCGATTCAGCCTCTTGACCTACATTTGTTCCTGGAGTTCCACCCATCTCTGGTCTCTGGGATTTTCTTTTTGCCCCTCTGAAACTCTGCAGGGTAAAAAGCCTCACCTCTCTCATGTAGTTTTGTCGAATGTCCGCCCTTCTCTTATAAGTGGAGATTTTTGGTCTTCCACCCAAAACATCGTGACCTACGTGAGTTTTACTCCTGGCATCTTTATAGGTCCTTCCGCTGAAGGAGGGGTCATCAAATTGCCTCTAGGGCACCTGGCCACCCTCGACTTAGCCTCTTGACCTACATTTGTACCTGGAGTTTCACCCATCTCCGGTCTCTTGGGTTTTTCTTTTTGCCCCTTCGAAACTGCCTTGATGGGGCAGATCCCGGTGGTTTGAAGGCAAGGCAACTTCTGGAGTTGCGTTGAGGTCCATTTTAGTCGCCTCCTACGACAAGCATTGATACTGTGGGTTAATTCTGGTTTTCAACACATTCTTGAGTACGATGATCGACTCGAAGCTCCCTCAACCCACAGGGGGATAACTTTGGTAAATGAGGATGAAAAGGTATTCAGTGAATTATGAGTAATTATCAGAATATAGAGGAATAACACAAGGTTTTAAAAATAATATAGATGAATTTCCCAGTACATGTGAACGTGATAAAATAAGTCTACAGGCTGATTCAAGAACAGTGACTATTCAAGATTTATAAACTTAGAATAAAAGTTTTTTACTTACCCAACTGGGTTAAAAAAGGACTCTATCAATAAGGCATTAAAGTAAAAGAAGGCCGTTGCCTATTTTGGCAAAATTAGCTCATATCGGCAGATAATAAAATAATATAATAAGATAATAAAATCATCTCCAAATTAACGGAATAACTTGAAATTTAGAACTTCAGGTCCTTAAACTATAAGGATCCGACACGAACAATTTCGATCACAATTCAAGATGGCGGCTAAAATGGCGAAAATGTTGTCAGAAACAGCCGTTTCTCGCGATTTTCTCGAAAAAAGCTTCAACGATTCTGATCAAATTTATACCTAAAATAGTCATTGATAAGCTCTATCAACTACCACAAGTCTCATATCTGTGAAAATTTCAGGAGCTGCGCCCCATTCATGCAAAGTTTGATTTTAGATTCCCAATTATCAGGCTTCTGATACAATTTAAACAAAAAAAATTAAGTGGAAAAGATTTAGCATAAAAATCTCTACAATTTATGTTCAGTAACATTTTCACCTAGAATTGAGAATAAGCTCGAAGTTCGAGAAAATAAGATTATTAAATTGCAAACTGTTGGCAACTGTTGATTCTATTAAATCATTCACTATGAAGAGATAGCAGACTTCATGTGTCTGCAGCGTTATTGTCCTGTCACTAGCTGGTTTAGATCTTTAAGTAATAGTAGACTTGAGTTGCGCGGGAATACTAGCGTCAGTTGATCAATTTTCATAACGGCAAGGAAAGTTGTGTGAGTGCGCCACACCAGATTTTTGTTAAATGAGTAGGTGGTCGTATAATACATGATTTCGATACAGAGTTCCAAAAGAAAATAAATGGCGAAAACCGCACATTGATAATTATATCAATCAATTATGGATCATGCATCAGCGTGTGTTATAGCTCCCAAATAGCTGATGTTATGAATGAATCAGTGGAAAAACTGTAGTATTTGTGTGCAATGGATTCTTCATCTGACTAAATAATAAATTATTACAACTTTTTTCTTATATACTTTCTGACATTATTTTTTTTTTTAATGGATAACGATTTGCCTACTTGGCTGCAGTCGGTAAAGCATGAGTGCAAAAATATATAAGTCTGGTTGTGTTTTTAGAATACAACTTAGAGAAAATCCTTATAGGCTCGCTCAGGAGCTCCTGCAGTTTATTGCTCTTGGACAATTTATAGAAATCTTTGGAATGTATTATTTCCAGAGATTTAATTATCAATGCAATATATGGCTGAGTAAACCAGCTTATTCTATTAAGAATAAAATCGGATGGTAACTTTCTTGATAATTCAATACTGATAATTTGATAAATAAGTATGAGATTTGTCATGCATGGTATTGGGGAATTAAATAAAGGATACACCATAAAAAATTTGATACATATATTGTACGAATAAATATTAAAAACCAGATAAATATGGAAACATATAGAGCAACAAACACACACAATAAATACAAGAATAAATATATCAAAATAAAATATCACAGACTGGTACACTACTTTTTAGCTCTTTAGCACGAAACGTTACCATGTGCTTTTTTAATTCATTGATAATATGCATTTATTTTTATGCAGCTTAGGTATCGACTTGCTGTTGCTTGTCGATTTAGAAAATCTCACTTTATATCTTCTTTCCAAAATCATAAAATAATAAATTGATAAATCATAGATTATAAATATATCAATTCCTATATGCTTCAGTATATTTCTCAATAATATATATCTCTTAAGGCTTAAGGTTCGGCCTCTGATGGAAGTAGATAAATCAATTTATCCAGTGAACAAGAGCTACATTATATCTTTACAAATTGTTAAATAAAATCAATGATTGAGTGAGCATATGCATATTATAAGATTAAAATTAAATATTCCTTCAAGCTGTGCACCTTTGGATATGTGAATTTGTTATAACTCTTATCCAATAAAATATATTTCTTGTACCTTCTTAAGACTTGCGCAAGTTTTATAATAATTTTTAATATTTATAACCTTTCGACGAGCTAGCTTTTTATATTTGTTTCACTCGAAGCACTGAGGGCTCCCTAACTTTATATATTTCGACAATTTATCACTCACGTGCTGAATTTTTACAAGATGTTGGCGGCGATCCGAATTTCCTGGTAGTCCTGGATTTTTGGTGGCCGAAGTCGTCTTCTCCAAGGGATTAAATAAATATTTAAATGACTTTCGCTTTAATTCAGCATCACTAAGTATTATGAAAAATTAATTAATGACTTTAAACTTTAAGACTTTCAAAAGTACAATGTAATAAAGGGTCTTGTGCTCTACAAAATTTAGTGTCGTTCCATAGTGGTGTCTGGTTGGCAAGTGGGCAGGTTCCACTCTTATTTCTACAATTTTCATTTCCGACTTACAAATTTAGATATATTTAAATGATTCGCTACTACGCCATTAAAGAGATCAAATAGTCCGTGCCAATCTACTAATTATTACCTATATCTTAGGTATAATATTTTATACTTTCTCGGACCATATCCGATACATAAACTGAGTAGTAAAAATTTATAAATTCTTATCATTCATAGAAATATTTATAAACATATTTGAATCGGCTCTCTATTGCCGCCCATCGATTACTGCAATTTGATTGGTTCATATAAATTCACTACTGTATCCATGCGCCTAGGAACATCCTACTTCCTTAATATTCTAATTTATTTTTATTTGGTGGTTTAAGTATATTCATTACAGATAATAGTTTTTTTTTGGGTTTATAAGTTGTTTCTCCCTTTACAACAATTAGCCATGTGCTTTCCAAAGTCCTCCAGTTGCATACCATTTGTTTACAATAAATTTTTGCCAAGGTGTCTGGCTAGATTTCACATTATGCGACTTGATCGATTATTAGGTCGCCGATCAGTAGGTATTTTAAGCCTAACCTCAAATTCTCCAATACTTTATATAATATAATATAAGTAGCAAATAACTTTCTTTTCTATTCGGCTGTTCTAATTTTAGCCATGGTACCCGTTATCATCTAATCTTTTAATAGTTGTTATCGCATTTGGCGATAATAGACTAGCTATTTTACTTCAGACCTATAAAATTATTCCAAATAGGGATTTTGCTTGCCCATCAGATTTTAATATGTTACAACTTTCAATCTATCATTTATATCCTGAAAAAGGTCGAAGGAGTGAGTCAATTTTGTTGTCCAACGATTTTGACCTGTGAAAAGGTTCGAAGAATACGTGTTGAAAATTTGAAGCTGATTGATCAATTATTTCTAAAGCTATTGTAGAACATACAAACAGACGAACGACGACTTTGGCCTTCAGTAAATCAAAAGGGAGAACTCGCTAACGGTCGTTCAATTATTTCTGAGGGAGAGTCCACATTTGTAGAGGGAAAACTCTGCAAAAGTGTTAATTACTCATGTATATTTCAAATAATAGTTGATATGGATCCGATCTATTCTTCCATGAATCGAGTTTAATGTGTCACTAGACGTCGATCGTTTGGAAATGACGTGAATGGAAATTATGTCATATCTGCATCACTCTGGTAACTGACGTCGATAGCTGTTATTGTTGTGTCTGACGTCAATCAATCAACCAATCTTTTATTGTTGAGGAACATAAAAATGTTAAAAACAACGTCATTTTTTACAATAGATTATGCAAAGACCGACAGTACAAAATTGGTAAACAGTGAAATAATACAATATAATAATAGCAGACACTCAGACGCCTAACACAATTTACAATATCTCACAGTTAGCTTTGGTCAGACAAAAAACTCTCTCACAGAATACAGGCACCTTTCTATTAGCAAATCCCTCAAGTGAGTCTTGAATTGTGCAACGTTCATCGTTCAAACGTCCACATCAAGTTAATTGAATAGCTTTACAGACATGTATTTCCAATTTTTCTGAGAGCTTGTATATTGATTACTCTCAAATTCTAACATTAAGACTGCTTCTTGTGGGGTAACTATGGATATCATTATTTAATCTAAAATTACTCAGGTGCTTCTCAACATAATCATAAACAACATGAAAACACATAAAGTGAAGGCAGAGTCAATAACCGTAATCTACGGAATAGCGCTCTACATGAAGCTCGGGGTGATTCATTACAAATAATTCTTACAGCCCTCTTCTGCAGTCTGAGAAGTGTGATAATTGTGAAACAGTTCCCCCATTTATTGTATGCCATAAGCTAGATGACTAAAGATATGAGCATAATACACACTCATTCGAACATCATGTCTCACAATATGTCTCAGCCTGCGCAATACAAATAAACCTTTACTCAGTTTCCCAGCTATGTATGTTATCTGGATATTCCAATTTAAATTAGTGTCTGGCATAAAACCCAAGAACTTTAGAGAGCCTATGTCGGTGGACCTGGTTTTGAGGCTGAACTGAAGATCGTTGGTTTTTTGTAGGTTCAAGCTTAAACTGTTTGATGCACACCAATCTCGTATAGCCAATGTGCTTGTTTTAGCTACTGTATCTACACATTGTTTATCAGAACCATTCACTATTAGGCGTAGATCGTCAGCAAAAAGGGTAGGGTTGGTTGTCAATGTGACAATTATTGCTTATCAAACTTGGTAAGTCATTTATGTAGATGATAAATAAAAGTGGCCCGAGTATGGATGAATGTTTGGAACGGTAATGTTTATCAGTGATAATTACTCAAATCGTACTGCAATATTACAATAATACTGGGAATCGTTTTCCTGTCCATTCACCTCAAAAATATTCAAACATGTTTGCTAAACATTCTTTGTGATTGGCGGATCAAATTCAAATATACCTTGGAATATTAAAATACCTTAATACCTTTAAGACCAAATGAGCCTTGGAATTGGCTTCATGGCAATAGCTAGAAAATGTTCCATGTTGAAAAACTTGCACAGAATCTACGAAATCGAACAGCACCGTATTAAATTGTCTCTCCAGATTACTAGTAAGCCACTGAGATTCAGGTGGAAACTCAGAAATGCATGGCAACTGAAGACTCATCAACAAGCTGCGTGGGTGAAATGCTTTGATGTAATGAGATTTGCAGTAAATGGTTTTCCAATTCCAAAATATTTTTTCCTCTCAGTATCATGTGCACAACTTTTTACTTATGCAATTCACAATTGAATATTGAAAGCATTACGATATAATTCACTTAAATATTGATAGGATTTTGAATAAAATGTGTTTTTTCCGTACAAGTATTACTGTATTCAACTTACTGATTAGAATTTTCCGTTGAGCAGTAAATCAGCTTTCAATAATAAATTGTTATCCTAGTGGAAAAAGTGTTCTAATCCTTAAAAGTGTACCAAAATAAATTCTCTAATAATTATCTATACTTTTATTTCAGTAATTTGAATGATTATAATAGAATTTTGTTAGTTTATGATTCATAAAAGATTCATATTTGTATTTTGGTTTGCGAGTTGGCAAACCTGCTGTTAAACAGCGCTGGCTACAATTTTCAAAATCTGAGTGCCTCGTGAGCCACAAATGGCGACCACGTGCTCTCCTAAAATTTAAAAATTGTAGATTTCTGTTATTTGTTGTAACACGTGCTCTGAACATATTGTATTGTAAGAATATGAACGCTCGAAGAGCTATGAAGAGATTTGGAGATGTACTCAGACGCACATACACTCATACACACACACACACACACACAACACACACCACACACACACACACACACACACACACCACACACACACACACACACACCACACACACACACACACACACACACACACACACACACACACACACACACACACACACACACCACACACAACACACACCACACACACACACACACACACACACACACACACACACAACACACACACACACACACACCACACACACACACACACACACACACACACCCACACACACACACTTGAAATTGGGGTACCTTAATTTTTTTGGAAAGCAATACTTTACTTACCTATGGTAGTAGTGCAAGGAAGTAAAATAGTATTGAATATGGTCAGTTGGTTCCTGAATTGGTGAGACATGTTGCGAATTAGTCTAGATAGATTCATAGTTGCTGATTACAAATAGATTCCATCTCAAATATTTGGTATTGACATTGATATGATGCCCAATTTTTATTGGATTCAGATTAGAACATAATATCGGGGACGACAAGCTCCCTCTGGAGACAAAAGCATAAAAATGTATTACGAAAGAAGAAATTATAATAACGTTCATACAGAAATCTGAAATGAGATTAATTCAAGAGAAATTCAAAAATTCCCCTCACGAAGGCCCGGTTGCACAAAAGCCAGTTTTAATTCTAATTAATTCACGTGAACCAAATCAGAGAAGACCATTTCAAAAAGATGGAACTACTGGGATTGAAAATAGCCCGGCTTTTTTGCAACCGGCACTAAGTACCTGATTGAATGATCACAAAAGTTCAACAGCTGAGTCATAATATTTTGACACAGTCCCACACACATGAATTCGCTCACTCACTTCCATCATATCAACAGACGACGAAATAATTATTATCAGCTGTTTTTCCAAGGACGAATAATAATTATCCTTCTAATGTCCTTCAGTGAGTTTTCCCAGGGAGGACCTATGCCAATCGAATCTTTATATTATAAACCTAATATGTTCTGAATTTCGTGAGAATCGTTAGAGCCGTTTTCGAGATCCGGTGAAATACAAGCATATAAACATTATGTAAACAGAAATTGCTCGTTTAATAGTATAGGATTTATTCTTGTAATAAATAAGACTCTATGCAACTTCCAAGTGTTTTAAATATGATTTTAACAGATTTTAAACAGCAATTCTTCTTGTAAAACTTTCACCTGGTTGCACAAAAGTCTGTTAAATTTTAATCCCGATTAAATCTCACATTAACAAATCAGAGAAGCCTTCTTTCCAAGAGAAAAAATCTTCTTTAATTAGTTCCAGTGAAATTCAAGTATGATTGAAAATTAACAGTCTTTTGTGCAACCGGGTCTATATTTTCAAACTACAATTTCTTTGCCAAATTCATGAAGAACGGAAACTAACATAAATTCTCAATTATACTGCATTTGTTTTATGAATTCAATGAATAATTTATTATAATGTTATAATATTTCTTGTGGAACTCAATTATTTACAGTCTTTTGTGCAACCGGGCTTATATGTTCAAACTACAATTTATTTGCCAAATTCATGAAGAACAAAAACTAACATAAATTATCAATGAAACTACGATTGTTTCATGAATTATATGTAGTATAAGTTATTCAAAATAAAACAAACAAGCAATAACCTACACACAAAAACAAAAGCGACAAAAATTTCGGGGGATTCAGGACGATGAGAGTAAAAAATGTAGAATAAAAGTAGAAAAAAGAGAATAGGACAAGATTGGGCGTAAAATAAAGACAGGGCTCAGATCGTACGTTGTGCTGGAACTTCCAAAGGAGACTAAAACAAACTGTGGAGAAAAAATTTCGAAAAAAAGTTGTCTCCCAAACACGCGTTTCCATTTATTTTATTACCATTGACAAGCCTGATACTTGGCTTCTTACTTAAATAATGGTCCTTCTCTTTTCCATTGGTATTTTTTTCTCTCTTCTTTGTCACATAGCTCTTTCTCGTTCTATTCTAATATCTTTCTATTTTCTGTCATTCTCTTACTCTCGCTCATTCTTTCTCCCCCCTCACCTACACACACACGCACACTCACCGGTCGTGTGTTGATGGGAGGGATAGTATTTTATATATTTTTCATTTCTTCAAGTAAATAAATTTTTTATTGTCATTAAGCAACATTGGCAATAGACAAAGTCAAAACTTATACTAGACAATATACAAGTCGAAGGGTATAAGTTAATGTAATTGAAAGTATATACGGTATAAATATTATATAAACACATAAAACATAACTACATCTAAAGTATACCCAGAAGACCAAATATTCATCACTCTCCAACCACAATACTAAAAAAAGGCGCAGTCAAATTGGTTGAAACAAGAAAGAAAAGCTTTAAGCAATCAGGAATCAAACATCAATAATCATATCGGAATCCAAGAACTCTTGTATAGAATACATATGTTGTTTTTATTGTCCAGTTGAAAATTTTCATTTTAAATCTATCTGTAGACTATTTATTAACTTAGAGGTAACTTATTGTACAGTCTCAGTCCTATAATATTAGCTATTCATTGACTTTAAAGCCTTTGGAATGGTATATTCAGTCTATTCTTATTTCTTGTTGCATTAGAATGTATGGTATGTCTTGGAATTTTGTCTACCTTTGTTTCTTCTCTCTTTCACAGAGTCAACAATTATTTGTCGAAACACCGCCGATTTATGTAGTGATTCTACAATATATATTATTGATATTAAAAATATTGCAGTTTCCACATTCTATCAATGATTATTTGTGAAATTTTGGTGAATTTAGCTATACTGGCTTTGATTGTAAATTAGTGTGTAGCCAGAATACATTGTAACTTACATAATTAAAGAACTCTAATCTAATCGAATCCTCTTCTCACTCTATACCACTGACTTTTTCACCGTCTTTCTCTTCGTTTTCCCTATCCCTCTCTTTCCTCTAACTTCCTTTTCTCTTTCTCTCTCACTTTGGTAGAGAGTTAGTGGGGAGGATATTTTTAATATTCTTTCCGGAAAATGGCATTGATATGTCCAAAGCTCCGCCAATTTATGTAGATGCATAACAATATGATTATTATCTATAGTTATTATATTACAAACTGCTTTTTCAAATCATATACAGTTCAATAATTATTTTCTTAGTCTATATTATGTAAATTCATCTATAATTTTGCTGTATTGTAAGCTATTGTATAAAGTGTTTAAGCCAGTATATATTGTAATCTACATAAATAAAGTACTCAATCAATCAATCAATCAATCTTTGATAGAGAGTTACTTGGAAGTATATTTTAATATTCTTTCCAAAGATGGACATTGATATGTCCAAAGCTCCGCCATTTATGTAGATGAATTACAATATTATCTTTTATAGTTATTCCATATTGCTTTTTTTCATATCATTATATAGTACAATAATTATTTTCTTAGTTATGTAAATTCATCTAAAACTTTGCTGTATTGTAAGCTATTGTATAAGTGTGTAAAGCCAGTAATATATTTATTATTATAGGTATTATATTTGTAATCTACATAAGTAAAGTACCCAATCCATCAATCTTTTCTCCTCTCCCTCTTCTCTCACTTTTGTCTCTCTCCTTACTCATTCGCTCTCCATTCGTCTGCCTTCTCAGTCACTGTCTCTCTTTCTCTCTTTCCCTCTCTATTTCTACCTTCGTGCTGGTAGTATGTACGAATAAAAAAAATGGAAAGAGTGAGAGAAAGATTCCTGTGCTGGTATAGCACCCAAGAGTGGACATAACAAGGATGAGATCAGAAAGGATAAGAAGAAGAGAGAGAAAAGTACAAGGAAGAAAGAGAATGAAGGAGAAGTATGAGAGTGGTGTGAACGAGGATAACTGACGTGGAAAAAAGAGAAGAGTGACGGAAAAACCATAATGATAATGAAAACTGAGGAAATTAGTGGATCACAAGATAAAGAGAGTAAATAGGGAGAATGAAAACAGTTGACAAGATATAAGGTGACTATAGAAGAGAATACCATGAAAAAAAATTGTACAGATAGTCAGATAAGTAGATAGAATAGAAGAATTGTTCAAAAAAAAAAAAAAATGCAATAAAGAAGGGGAAGAGAATAAGATGAGACAAAGTCGAGGAAAAATTAGAAGAAGTAGTAGTGAATGAAGGAGAAGAAGAAGGTGGAGGAGAAGGAGGAAAGAATTAGTAGAAAAAAGAGATGATGAAGGAGAAGAAGAAGAAGAACCCGTTTCCTCAAGTTTGTTTTTTTCGGTTCTTTTCCAAAATTATTTCTTTAATATATGAATCTTCTCTATTCAAGTGATAATAATGTGAAATATCTGTTCTTTTTTTTGTTTTGAGCATCTAAATTTGAAAATTTACTTTGTGAACATATTAGTGGTCTGAAAATTTTGCGAAGTGAAGAGCTACAAGACTTAACCTATTTCGGACTATGTGTAACCATATCTAAATTGGGGAGAGGATTAGCACAAGGTTACCTTATTTTTCCTCTCCCTATCATTTATATGATGTATACTTATTATATCAATCAATAAAGAATAAAGAAGAAGAAGGAAAGAAGAAGATGAAGAAGAAGAAGAGAAGAAGAAGGAGAAAAAGAGAAGAAGAAGAAGAAGAAGAAGAAGAAGAAGCACAGTAGATGGTTTGGTCAACCACACAGTCAGCAGGACTATCTTTTTATAGCCATATTCCCACAGCTTGTTAATTGGCCAGTGCATTCTTCGAATTTCTTCTGCTGTGTCTCTGCTAGTTGAACAACACTAATCTCTCACTTCCTTCTCTCTCACTCATTCTCTCTCAAACACTACTCTCTCACACCCCCTCTCTCACTCACTGAATGACACACTCACTCACGCTCTCCCACACACTGTCTCACACTCTCTCTAACCCTATCTCACTCTCTACAACCCTTTACGTGACTCCTTCTACTCACTCACTCACTCTCTCTCTTTCTCTCTTACACCCCTTCTCACTCTCTCTCCTCGACCCGTCATTCACTCTCACATACTCCCTCTCTCTCACTCTTTCTCTCTCACTCTCTCTTCAACTAGAGCCCAGTGACAAACACCGGTTAACTAATCCCTGTTTAGAGATTACTCTTTTTTCTCTTCTTGTTGTTTTCAGAGGGATTACTTCTTTTTTCTCTCTCCTTCCACGAAAATAATAAGACATAAACCTACTCCTTTTCCAGGTGTACACAAATCTGTCGTGTTTCTCGTGCTCCACGCATCTTACCACGGATTCCATAAATATTGGCCTGGTTGCAACCGCCCGTCCATTAAATTTAACCGCGATTAATGAAGGCTGATTAATGACGTCGTTCTCGATCATTGTGCAGTTGGTGTTGTTGATTGACGTCAATTATTTACGGTTAAATTTCAAATTCAAATGTATTTGTTCATTGTACAATTGCATAGATACAGTCACATAATATACACTATAATAGTATACATCGCACCTAGAGCAGAGAATGAGATTTTTCCGGCTCGAAATCGGTTTTCAAATCCGAGGCCGTAGGCCGTGGACTAGAAAAGATTGAGAGCCGGAAAAACATTTTTGCCCGTGGTGCGAACGCTATTTTTCGCCACACACAAAAATAAACAATATATATGAGAATAGTTGTTTACTAAGCACTTCCGAAAGCAGAAGTGGAAGGTGATAGCTCTAGAAAATCTGAGGTAATCTGAATATCAGGAAATTGTCCAAGTATTTTTATTTTTTATTCTGATTTGTCTAAATAACCTGAAAGATGATGTTCAATTATGTGGGAGGTTGAGTTTATACTTTTTTATTCTTTCAAATGACAATAAGATGATCTTATTATAAATAATATTTTGATTATTGAATAATGAACACAAATAATGAAAAGTTTTTTGATCAGTTGTTTTTTGATCACCTTTCTTAGTTCCATGTTAGCGGCTGGAAAGGGTACTCTTTCCGGCCTAGGCCTGTTCTGACGTCAGACGAGAGTCGTCTGCAATGTCTTTCAGATCTACTACGTAGGGACTGGAAAACAGCGAAAAAAACGGCGAAAAAAAATATTTATCATAGTACGAAAGAACTTGAGTTGTATGACAGTGCATAGAATTTCAGTGCATCTTTAGAGAATTTCAAACACTACATTTAATATTCTACATTCGACAATTCAAAACATTTATGTCACGAATTATAATTAAAGTTCTATTTTACAGTTTTGAGTACTAAGTAGAAAGAATTTTGTTATCAATTCGGATCTCAATCTTTCTAAGTTCAAAATTAATTGTTTCCAGTGTTTGTGTTTGTTTCAATGTGGAAGAAGCTAGTGAAGATTTGAAAAGTTGCACATAACCTCTATTTGGACAATTTATTTTATGAAATTGGGATGAAAAGAAATTTTGGACTGTAGTCTGTTTCTTTGTCCTTAGATTGATTGTAAATGATAAATACATAAATAAATAAACTTTAAGCTATTTGATCCATTAATGTGCAAACGATAGTTCATCTTGTTTCTTGTTTCAAAATTGTATTGAACTGTTTGAAAAGATCTGATATTCGATGACTTTACTCGCAAACCATGTCTTTTTTCGCTGAGGATGATGCCCATATGTGATCTAGGCTTGTGCGTGTGTAATGAGACAGTTGATGACGGATGACGTAAGGACCTACAGCCTTAGGTGGGTTCCGAACCACTGGTAAGCGGGTTTTAAGTTCATAAAAAGTGTTTAGAGGAGTTCGGCTCTCGAAGCGGTCACCCTTACAACGGGAGTAGCAGGTGCATGGAGCTTAACTTATCTTATCGATAGCTTATCACCGCGAACACTGAGTCAAACCGCTCCCGTATATAATATTGAATTGTATGTATTCAAATTTTCAAATTTTCAAATTTCATATTATTTATGTATTGTATTGTATGTATCAATGAATAAATAAATATTGGATGTATTTATTGTTTGGATAGATCTTAGATACACTGACTATACTCCCAAATTTATCATGTCTTCTCATGCACCATACATACGCTTAACGCTATCTACGTTTACTAAAATCATCTATGATCACATGTAGCCTATAATACAGTAGTGTGCTGATATATTCAGGTTCAAATGAACAACTGATCAATCTCTGTTTAAACTGAGATGTTTGTCAAACTTGATAGCATAGTACCTGCTTCTATCTACTGGCTGAATTTATAAATAACTAGCTTTGAAAATTGTCGTATAATCAGGAGAGAAGAGGCGTGACTTAGAGTTGACGAGTGACTAAAAGGTGACACAGTGGCTACTGCCAACTACCGTCTGAATCCAGAAACAGATTTCACTTTGTTGATTGAACAATCAGTTCAGATTAAACATGGATATCCATAGTTGGAAAAACCCTTCAATCTTCCATTTTTGGTGCCTTTTTTTGCACCACTTTCTTTTTATTTTGTTTTAATGTGTATTGTTTTTGTTGTTGTTTGCATGTAATCTTTTTGTTAATGTCTTTATTAAACTTGTATGTGATTGTGTAGAAAGATAGAAGGAAAAGCTTAGGATACAGTAATGAGAATGTGAGCTGGATTCAAGTCAAATTGTCACAATTGTATAAATGGGAGTCATTGAGGTTATGAAACTGGAATGCCAAGGGTTTGAAGTGAATTTTACTATGGTTATAGGTAAGCCATCTGCTACAGCCATCTTCTGGCAGGATTTACAAACACATTTTAAATAGTTGATTGGAAAATCAGGAGTGAGTAGGCGGGGCTAATGTTCCTAATATGAATCTTGTTTGTGATTGGTCTAGGCTAAATCCTTATATGAACCATTAACGTGATTCCTAATATAGATGATGGTTTCTCACCCTTTCTCTTGAGTCCAAGAAGGAGAAATGTTTAAGCTATGAAATTCAGATATTCATGGTTAATTAAAATTACCAAAAAATACTATAAGTAAACTAAAAAATATTTATAAAATAACATAGACAACAGAAATATTTCATTTCAGTATATTCTACTGTTATTTATTAATTTCATTGACATGGATTTCGAACGGTAATTATTTAACCTGAAAATTCGAATTTCATAATGTGTGTTTGCTACATTTCTCATTGCTTGGAGTTGAAAAATTATTACTGTCAATAGAAAATAAACATTATTTATTATTAAATTATGAGAAGTTATTATTAAATTATGATTTAGATAAACATCTCGTTTTTTCATTGATCTTATTCCGTTTTTTTATTGCACAAACAAATCTGAAGATAGAGGCATAGAGATAAGATAACATAATGCTATCTTTTCTTTATGATAGAAAGCAAAGCTTATGATGAATCTATGATGAACTTGAGCTGGATATAACCAAACTATCAGAATTTTATGTGTAAATGGGACTCGGTGGTGTTATTTAAAAGAAATGCTGAAGTCCAAAGTAACTCCCACTATGAAGATCTAATACATTACCTAAAGCCATCTACTGGCAGAGTTTAGGATCATACTTCACATAAGTGATTGACCAATCATATTATATTAAGCAAGCAATTTCTGTATATATTTATATTTGGTTATTTATGTCCAACGGATCTCGAAGACGGCTCTAACGATTTTCACAAAATTTGGAACATAGTAGGTTTATGGTATAAAAATTCGATTGCATCAGGTCTCATCCTTGGGAAAACTCGCTGATCAACATTAAAAGGATAATTCATCCTTGGCTGGAACAGGTGAGACTTTCGTCGTCTGTGGATAGTAGAAAAGTGAGTGAGCGAGTGAGTCTATGAAAAATCAAAATATCGCATTGCACTAGGTCTCATCCTTGGGAAAACTCGCTGAACAAGATTAAAAGGATAATTCATCCTTGGCTGGAACAGCTGAGACATTCGTCGTTTGTGGATGGTAAAAAAGTGAGTGAGCGGGTGAGTCTGTGAAAAATCAAAATATCGCATTGCACTAGGTCTCATCCTTGGGAAAACTCGCTGAACAACAATAAAAGGATAATTGATCCTTGGCTGGAACATCTGAGACTTTCGTCGTCTGTGGATAGTAGAAAAGTGAGTGAGTGAGTGAGTCTATGAAAAATCAAAATATCGCATTGCACTAGATATCATCCTTGGGAAAACTCGCTGATCAACATTAAAAGGATAATTCATCCTTGGCTGGAACAGGTGAGACTTTCGTCGTCTGTGGATAGTAAAAAAGTGAGTGAGCGAGTGAGTATGTGAAAAATCTAAATATCGCATCCCCAAAATTTATAAGCTGACGTATAGCCAGCTGTAAAATATAAGCACGATCATTTTAGAGAATTGTGTTCTGTTTAACAATAAATAAACATAACGAGTGAAGCTCGGTGCCCCGATATTAAAGTATTAAAGTGTTCCTAATAAAATAGGAAACAATATTCATCAAGGCATGTGGGCATCTCCTTTATGTGGAACCTGAACGTGACTAATGTATGGGCATATTCCCAAAATATAGATGATGGGTTTCTCTATCTCTGTCTTGTGTCAAATAATGAAAAAGATAGTGATGCTATGAAAAGTATCTGAAGACTGAGATTTGTCATTTGTCTCGATTTTCATTTTTGATATTTGTGCTGATGCATTATTACATCCCTTTAGTTGATTCAACTTATGTGTCCCCATACATTTCAGGAGTGAGACCAATATTTTTTTATTTTATTCCATATTTTTTCTATCTCTATTTTTTCTACTCTATTCAATGGATAAATAAATACTGGGAGCAGACTAATATCATAGAGAAACAATAGCATGAGTAGATATCCCATGGTATAGGGCGTTTATGTCGCAACTTTTACTGTTATCTCAAGCTGATAGTCCACGTACAGTATTTCTTTCCTAAAAAGGTGTGTGACGCTGGTAGTCTTCCATATTATGCCGTTCATACACTGTCACCCCAACAAAACAGTAAAAATTGACAATAATCGACAGTAATTGGCTTCAGATAACAGTAAAAGTTGCGACATAAACGACCTATACCATGGGATATCTACTTACGCTATTGTTTCTCTATGCTAATATATTTCAAAAATGTAGTTTATTTCATCCCTATTAGCTTTTTCACAAGGAAGAGCATCATGTGATTGTATACATCTTCCTAACACGATCGAGAAAAATGAATATAGACCTCACTTGGTACAATCACAGACGAGAGGGTAGCACTGATATTATTAATGAGGTTTTACGGTTTAAAGTTGAAGACGTCAAGGAAAAAAGTGAAACCAATATAAGTAAACTGGAACTTATTGATGATGGAGACGAATACAATGAAGGACGTTTTGGAGGAGAAGAAGATATGGTTTGGGAAGCAGAAAAAGAAGAGAAATGAGATGAAGAGGAGTAAGAAGGAAGAGGAGAATTGAAAAAAAGAGGACGGAAATGAATAGGAATAAGAAAGCAAAGGAGAGTTAATAAAAGAAGAACAGAAACGAGAGAAGTAAAGAACAGAATTGAATAAGATGAAGATCATGAGCGATGACATTTAAGAAGGAGAAGGAGGATAAGAAGAAGAGGGAGAAAAAGAAGAAGAAGAGGAGGAAAGTTTAAGAAAAGAAGAAGGAGTATTAGAAGAAGGTGGTGTATGAAAGGTGAGGTAGTGGAGAGGAAGGAAAAGGAGGACAGGGAATGAGAAAGAGAAGACCATATCGGTAGATCAGAACAAAGGAGGAGACGAGAAGTGGAAAAAGAAAAAGAAGAAGAAGGAAAAGAAGAAGAAGAAGAAGATAAAGAAGGAGAAGAGGATGAAAAAAAGAAGATATATGCGAAAAAGTTGGTGAATTAAGGAAGAGGAAGAGGAGAAGAAGGAAAAGGAAGACAAAAAGGACGAGAAAGAGAAGACTATGGGGTAGATCAGAACAAATGAAGAGGCGAGAACAACAAGAAGAAGAGAACTGAGAAAATAAAGAAGAAGAAGAAGCAAATTTGCAGCAGAACAGCAGCAAAAAACTGTGAAGAGCAACACGGAAAACGGTGTGAATTGGTGTAGTGAGTTAGAAGCAGCAGAACTCAACTCAGCTTTCAACTAATACTTGGAACAGTAGAGGGGTGAGTTGAGTGTCCCTTCCCGCGCAAACTGGTAGGCGTGCCCTCTGATTGGTCGGCCGAGGGGCGTTGCCTAGCAACCCGATCCCACCCGAACATTGCCGAGCAGTTCCGGAAATTCGTCTGCACACAAGGCAGAGAGCCTCAGTTGTTCAGACGGGGTCGCAAGATGCACACCTAGATAAGCGATTTCAACGATCGAATCCACAGATTGCGGTGTTTTTGTTTGAGTTTTCATCGGGAAAACTCCGGGAAAGCGCGCGCTACGAGCCGAGAAAACTTGCGAAACAATGTGGTGAAAACTGGCTTCGAAAGTTGTGGGGTAACACTTATGTTCACACATATGCGAACACAGTTTTAGGCACAGTGATCAAAAACCTTCCGAAATTGTTACGAAAAATCCTAAAGATACCTCAACGGTTTCCACAGATATTACTAATTTCCCAAAGGTATCAACTCCACCTAAAATTTCAAATCCCTACCAACTAAATCTCAACCTAACCTTAAAACTCAACAGTGTGTAGTATAATACGTCTCCAGTATTGAATAGACACCTCTCTGTACTTTAGATAATATTGTTCCATAGTCCGCCGTTGTACTAAATTGTTTCGTGAACATATTGTTTAAAATAATGTTGGGAAAAACGTGTAGGGATTGATTTCTGTGCACCAAGTGAACGATTCGAGGAAAATTTTGGAAAAATGTGTTGTGTATCGATTTTCAGCGTGAGTTGGGAAATTTGAAAACTGTGGACGTGTTTTGGAAAAGCGCTGATTGTTGCAGGTTGGTTGGAGTTCAATTTTTTCTAGAGTTTAAGGGTTCTTGATGATATTTTATTGATAGATTATATTTATATTGTGAAACTTCTCCATGATTGAAAACAATGTATTGTCAATTCTACTTGGTTTAGTATCGTATTCTCAAGAATAAAATTTAATATGTATTATCATTCATCCCATCATCATCACCTAGGCTTTAAATACTTCTAGAAAGTCGCCTTCTAATACTTCTAGAAAGTTAGGTTACTTTTATTATCATTTATTAAAATAAATGATAATAATAGGCTATAGATACTAATTAGAGTAGAACACCGTCATGACAATACAATCAATGTCTTCGATTTTAGTATTTTATTGGAGAGTTGGAGAATGCTAGGATGAATGTGTGGTATTAGATAGGTGTAACAAGGTTTTTTGTGCCTAAATTGATTGAAGACGTAACTCTTGGAATGAAATACGTATAAAACGGTGAAGTATAGATAAGTTAGACTAGGATCATTCTTAGCCTAGAGATAGTAGGAAGTATTGTATATAGGACGTGTTTTATTACTATCAATGAAAAACTAAACTTCAATTGTCCCCTATTTTATTGATAGTAAACGGAACCATATAATCCTTTCCATGCCTGGTTTGGAACCCTCTGAAATAAAGTGAATCCATCCTGTTTACCTTGAAATAAACTGAAAAGTACGCTAAAAATCATAGAATTGAGATAGTTTGGGCTAACATTATTTCTGATAAACTGTTTGAGAGTCTCGAAATTTGAACATCTATTCATTTCATCCATCCTGTTTACCTTGAAATAAACCGAAAAGTACGCTAGAAATCATAAAATTGAGATATTTTGGGCTAACATTTCTGATACAATGTTTGAGGGTCTTGGAATTTGAACATCTATTCATTCAACATTTTCTCTGATTCTTTGACTGAGGTTTCCGATGAGTTTGTCTTGTGATTTGGAAATCTATTAATTCTCTCTATATTATCATGGGTGGAAAACCACCTAAAAATGTACTTTTCAATGCATATCACCCGTTCTTGGTACAGAACACCCTTAGAGTCTTGTTTCGCCGTTAAATTACTTGAAAACACGATTCACATCTCAATATTTATGCTATCGAGAAAAGGTAGACTTGTATTGTTTTAGAAACCCCCTTGAATCTTGATTTGCCGTAAAATTACTTGAAAACACGATTCACATCTCAATATGCTATCGAGGAAAGGTAGAATGAATGAGATTGGTTGAGTCTATTTTTTCTGAGACATGTATTGAATCTGATTATTGAGATATCTATTCGTATATTAATCAATATTGATTCGCTGATCTCTTGCAGTTGATTGATTGATTGAGTACTTTATTTATGTAGATTACAATATATACTGGCTTATACACTTATATACAATAGCTTACGATATAGCAAAATTATAGATGAATTTACATAATATAGACTAAGAAAATAATTATTGAAAGTATATGATATGAAAAAGTAATTTGTGATATAATAACTATGGATAATTATATTGTTATGCATCTACATAAATTGGCGGAGCTTTGGACATATCAATGTCCATTCTTCGGAAAGAATATTAAAAATATCCTCCCCACTAACTCTCTACCAAAAAATTTCACGAGAATTCTCTGCAGTTGCAGAGAATAACGTTGAGTTCACCTTGAAACTTAAAATGATGTTGATCCAAAATATTTCCGATAAATTGTCCTATAATACGCGATTAATTTCCTACAACTACATCAGTAAAGAACTGTCTTACGATAAACGATTTTTGATTGAAAACTATAGAATTTAACCACGAAACTTTATAGTCTTTTGGGTACCGTACTTAAACTAGAGGGAGGTTAATTTTCTACAACTATATCAGTTTATCTAGTGCCTGTATTACGATGATAAGTAATTTTTGAATTGAAAACTATTAAATTCAACTATAAAACGTTCTATTCTTTCGGTGATTTGGATTCTGAACATATTTATATTTTTTCCACCAAAATATCATGCTCGTATCTCGTGAAACACCTGAAAACCTGTGAATTTTTACGTGGAATATTACTTGGAATGATAACTTGAACTCATGGTTTAAGATTCTTGTACGTAGTTTGAAGAAAAACTTAGTTTAGAGACAAACCTAGATAGTCTACATGAGACGAACTTACGAACTTGGTTTAGAGACAAATTTGTAGCCCAAGTTTGTCTTTGAGTGAAATAGACAAACTCTTTGTATAAAGAGAGACTTATACCCCAATACATATAATTTATAGTGGAGTGTATATTTATTCATTGAATTATCTTTGCCTATTAAGAAATTATTCAATGCATAAAACTTCATTGTTTTAATTGTATTAATTATTATAGTATTCTAATTTGTAATGTAATTGTTTTTTTTTAACGAATGAATGAATTTTATTTGCCAAAAACAAAATACAAAAAAGCTTTACAAAAATAAATATAAGTATATGCTACTGCACTTAAACCAAGATACATACATTTATTTAATTAGATATAATAACGAAATGATATCCTTTACATTACAAACAATAGTTTTAAAATGAAGATTCAATTTATGATCACATGCATAAGTACAGTAGGTGAGGCAAAAACACCGGCAAAAGGAAGATTCCTTGTGCGCCAGTGTGAGTCGTGAATCAATTAATTTATAGATTTAATTTATAGATTCAATTTGAAAGATATTAGGAGTAGGATATTAAATAAAAAATAAACTAATAAAAAATAAACTAAATTAAATATAAAATAAACATAGTTCTCCGTGATTGATATCAAATTGAAATATAATATTAGCTCAACAACGTGAACATTAAATCAAATGCTATCACTATCTACGACAAAATCGATTATTAACAATAACCTACTCCTTGTTCTTTATCACTTGAAATAATTATTATGATGATAGCGGATCAACGATCAATTCTAATGAATCATTGACGCCGGTACGACTCTGATATCAAATTAAAACTAATTGAAATGTATTTGATGCAGTAGTGAATATTATCAATCAAATATAATTGAAAATTGCAGCCTAAAGCCTTCCCATAGTAGTTTATTATAATATTCTATTTTTCATAAATTTCTATGAAGTAGTGATATATTATCCTATTCAGAATGTACTTCAATTTTTAAAGCTTGAAACTGTTGGAAATTCAATTTATATTCTATTCTGAATTATTCTATATTATTTGTAGTTTATAAGGCAATGTAGCTTATTCTAGGCATTCTTTATAACAAACTGAACTGTCTCCGCTGTTGAGTTTTTTGAACTTTTTTAATCAAACAACAGAGAACGCAATTATTATAAGCAGATTGTACTACAGAAAATAGATAAGAAGATAAACTCTGAGGGAAACAGCTGCTTGCAATCAGTTTATTCACCTCCGATAAGCAACTGATTGCTTAGAATTAAATAAACAAGAGATATTCCTTGATCTATTTTATCAAAGTCGATAAAAGTATGAATTATTTCGAAAACCATATTATTGGTGATTGATAGAATATGAGTTGATTCCGTTTACACCAAATTTATTAACAAAATGTTAATAACTTATCCTCATAGATTCTATTAGATTGAACGGAACTTGATGAACACATGTGTTCATCATGTGTATGATGAGTTATGTTCAATCTAATAGAATCTATGAAGATTAAGTTATTAACAAAATGTTAATAACTTATCCTCATAGATTCTATTAGATTGAACATAACTTATCATAAGCACATCATGATAAACATATGTGTTTTGTCAAGTTCCGTTCAATCTAATAGAATCTATAAGGATTAAGTTATTAACGTTTTGTCAATAACAAAAAGTTATTAAAAAAATTATTAACATTTTGTTAATAACTTTGGTGTAAACGCAGCTTTAGTATTCAGATGTCATGAATCTATTGAAAAAATATTCAACACTAGACAAAGTATCAGATATTCCAATGACGTTTTTCTATGGATGTTTACTAAAATCATTCATTGTTTACGTGAAATTATTCATGGGATGAAACTAGGAAAAAATCATGTTTTTGTACTCAGGGGACCTTGAAACGTATAGAAAACTTGAAATTAGGGTACCTTAATTTTTTTGGTAAGCAATACTTGCCTTACCTATGGTAATAGGGCAAGGAAAGTAGAAAGTATATAGTTTTAAGAAGAGTAAAAACATACACATCCCATTCAAACTTCAATTCCCAACTATGGTTTCGATGAAATAATCACAACTATACATATAGAGCTATTAAAATTTAAAATATAATTTTTAAGAATCTAGTTGGCCGTAAATGTTAATCTTAGTAAATGATCAATAAGTATAGTTATCTTGCAAAAAACCCGACTATATAAACTCTATCACCACAACCATGAATTAAGTTTCACGTTCTACGTTACTACGTGAACAGGATATATCAATTAGTTTCTAGTTTCTTCCCAGGGAAATTCCCCATATACCAGAATTCCCGTTCCAAGAATACAGAAATACTGTGGAATTTGATAAATTCTATTTCTGTTCTCAACTCTTATGATGTCTCGTACTCAAGTTACCCAATATAATCAAGTAGCCTAATGAACGCATAATGAGAATACAATTGAGCTATTATTATCTGAAATTATAATTTATTGTTAGAATTATCTGAATTAATAATTATTGTTGGTTAAATAAGTCCAGTTATCCGGATCTATATAGTAGGAGAAAGAATTTATTAACAGTACTGGTGCAATTTCTTATTTCAAGTATTCAAAATTGCGAACAATAGGTAATAATTCATTAATTTTGGACCTTCATGTAACAGGTTGAATTAGATCATGCGAAAATTCTGGGATGAAGCTGTATGGAAAGTTTTGAATGAAAATCAAATGGAAAAATGAATGAAAAAATCTATGAAGTGAGAACGTAACGTAGTCTTTTTTTCACTTTTTGTGTAGTTGAGAAGTTGATATTGTGGTAATTATTCATATTGAATGAAAAAGACTAAGAAATTGTGGGGTTTTTTTGACAATTTCTTAGTCTTTTTCATTCAATAACGTAGTCTACATGCTGAAATATTATACGTGTCTCTCAAGTTTCAACTTTTCTCCAATAAATATTCCGATAGGATTTAGTTAATGGGAATTATTTTTATTAATAATAATAGTAATATCGAGAGACCTGGCTGGCTCAGGTCTGGTGTCAGAGTTTTCAGGTCGCAACTGATCAATTTCAGGGCCTCTGACATGACCTAACGACTGCAATTTTATTGAAAACTAGCAGGTAACCCGTGCTCCGCAAAGGTTTATTTGAAAAATAGGCAAACTGAAAACTTGACGTAATAAAATCTTGAAGAATTGAAAATAGGCCTATAACTATCCTCGGTAAATTAAGAATATATATATGCCAAACTCCTAGTTAATCAGTCCAGTAGTTCAGACGTATTGATGCATCATTCTTGAATTTCCCATTTCGAACGTGTATAAGCTGATTCTTCCCTTATTATATTATAGATTGTATAATTTTGACAATTATTGTATTGTTTGAAGAAGGCAAAATGGGTTTCTACCTGTTGTATCCATACATAATTAAATAAATATATATTCTTGAATTATTACATTATTTCATCTTCATATCGTTCAATAAATCTTTGATATTCAAGAATCATGGGCCTATTTCAGAGAGAGTCATCATGGGTCTATTTATCCATTATAATATTATTGAAAGTGATTTATTTATTCTTTATACATTCATACAATAAATAAATTATCAAAGGAAGAAGAAAAATAAGGTAACTTTGTGCTATTCCTCTCCCAAATTTAGATAACACATAGTCCGAAATAGGTTAAGTCTTGTAGCTCTTCAATTCATAAAATTTTCAGTCCTCAAGTATTTTCACAAAGTAGATTTTCAAATTTAGATGCTTCAAAACTAAACATAGAAGAAATATTTCACATTATTATAACTAAAATTGGAAATTATCCACATATGAATATGAATAATGCAAATGATAGGATCTTAACCACTGTCCAATTTGTAACCTAAAGAATAAACTGATAAATTGATTAAGTTGACACGAATATGAAGTTTAAAAACAAATTTGATCACATTATATTGATAACTAGAGTTTTTCAACTACTATAATATTCACGTAACAGCCTACTAGTTGATCAAGATATTCATCTATAATTTAAATCGACGGTCAATTATTATCATCCATAATTCATAAGGCAATTAATCAAGTCATGAATTAGGTTCACTGCTTACTTAAGAACTTGAATGTTTGAATGATTGAATCTTTCGGAACTTGAATGATTGAATCTTCCGATATGATCACACTTGAATATGATCATAGATATTGAATTTATCTAGATATAGGTATTGAGCATGATTTCCCTTGTTTTAATATTAGTTTATTCTAATGATTGAAACGTGAATACTCTTATAAGTATTCACTATAAGTATATTATAAACATTAAAATAATAAAAATTTTATAATATCATTACGTATGTTTGAAGGTCAAATAAATTAGTTGTTTGAGACAACTAGTCTGATATTTCATGAGTAATCTTACAATATTCATTTATTCTTTTTCCGTTGATACTTTACTCAAATATTCATTTATTATTTTACAAAGGCGACTTTCAAGAAGTATTATAAGCCTCATTGGCAATGAATCGCAAAAAATATGTGAACATTCTCGTTTAATGAGTGTATAAAATTCTGATATAAATTTGCAAACGTTACATTGCGGAAGAAATCTTTCTTAAGCAATATTAAGGTAATTCTACACCGGTATAAGCCTACATGGTTTAATCGGATAGTGTTGATTTAAAGATTCAAAAATACAGCAAAGAAAGATTGCAATTAGGTTTATAGAAGATTATCAAACTGCGTTAAGGAGAATCAAGTATATTGGTTGTTATTTTATTCTCATTTTAATGTTTTTTTTTTCAAATTGTATGCTCAATGTGCGTTATGAGGGCAAAAATGGGATTCAGTTCCTGGTGCCCTCAAATATGTATATTCTCAAATAAATAAACATTATCAATCCAGATCACTGTAATTGATTAAGTTATCTGATAAATTCTAGTACCTACTTTGATCGTTAGATTAATTTGTACTTTCATTGTTAGTAAGGTAACCTCAGTCTCTTTCTACTATCTTTACCAAAATAGGTCATGAATGCCTAATTACGCTTTTGTGAATTGTAATAAATAGTCAATTATTTTGGTGTATTTATAATATTGGTTCTCAAGAGTATAGTTGGTTATCTATGAGGTCTCTTGAAGTATGGAATTCCCCTCAGAACCGAGCTGACATTACAATGACAGTAGGATAATTATATAACACCAATATGCATTTATTCCCTTTGATAGATAAGCTTTTACCGGGTTTTACCTGGTGAAAGTCAGCCTGTTCTAATTCCCACAGATCAGGACATACGAATTCCTTATTACTCCACTAAAAGTTTATCAGAATTGTTGATAAATGTGTCTCAGATACAGTTCTCTGTAGAGACTCACATTATAATGACAGTGGAGAAAGATAGGAAAACAGTGAACGATACATTAAATATAATATGATTCTGTATATAACGTTTGATGTAGTCTAAGTTCCCTTAGTCCCATATCATTGTTAAAATAGTATAAGGTGGTCCACTTCCCTTACTTCAATCATTCCTGGACCGAAAATCAAGTAACGAAAGCAGTGTGTGATTACATAACCTTATCTTTTTGACAACATTAACATTTTATCAAAATTTTTGGAGAGAAATAGTACAGGCTCAGCCTAGTTTTTCCTCCAATGTCATAATTGTATTATGATTATAGTATTTTATACAATAAATGAATAAATAAATAAATAGATAAATAAATATCATTTTTAAAATAGCTGTAGAGTTGAATACTTGAGTTACTGAATAATTATTTTAAAACGAAAATCTCAATTAAATGCTGTAAATAACCCCCAAGTATTCAATTGGGATTTTCGTTTGATAATAATTATTCATTAATTAGCATTTGAACAAATGCAATTTCCAATTTATTTTCATCTGTGGACTTGAATTATTACTCTTAATCGACTTTGAATATGAAGAATAGCTCAATGGAAAATCTTATGAAATACAATACAGCTTATACTTGTAGTATTTGGTAATTTATATCCCCTTATTTTAATAACATTGTTTCAATAGTTGTATTGTGGAATCAGGAGTCGAGAATGTTTTATTGTCGTAGACAAAATTGCATTGACAAAGTCACTCCATGTTAATGGAATACCATAAATTTCTCTAGTTATAAATGAGCAAAAAATGCACCATGAACATAGAACTCAGAAATGTATGAGAAATTTCCTAATGAATTTTTTTTTGAAATACAATACAACTTATAGTATTTGGTAGTTTACTATTCTGAAGGCATTATTCTAATAGTTGTATTGTGAAATAGAGAATGGTTTATTCTCACAAACAAAATTGCATTGATAAAAGTCACTCAATGTTAATGGAATATTATATTTCTCTAGTTATACATGAGTAAACATTGCACCATGAACATAGAACTCAGAACTGAATCGAAGATTACCTAAAATTTGACGAAAATTGTACATTGGAGTTGAAATGGAAGCCGATTGAAGCCGATTGGTGATCAGCCAATAGAATTGCGTGAACAGTGGGAGTGTCCTTCCACTCTTCTGTGATTGATCGAGGAGTTCTGTGACGTTGAAAGTAGTTGACATTGAATCCGTCACTCAGCAATAGAGTTAATGTTTAAAAAACGGTTACAGAATATCAAATTTCAATGTATTATAAACTAGTCATAACTTATCATAAGTAGTTGATGTTGAATCCGACATCCAGCAAGAGAGTTAGTGTTAAAAATGGTTACAGAAAACCAAATTTCAACGTATTATAAACTAGTCATAACTACTTATCATTTACTTTCATACTATTCAACTTATCATAAGTAGTTGATGTTGAATCCGACATCCAGCAATTGAGTTCATGTTTAAAACGGTTACAGAAAATCAAATTTCAACGTTTTATAAACTAGTCATAACTTATCATACCAACTTCAATACTATTCAACTTATCATAAGTAGTTGATGTTGAATCCGACATCCATCAATAGAGTTAATGTTAAAAACGGTTCATGAAAATCAAATTTTAACTTACTTTGATCATGATGAGTAGTTGGCGTTGAATCCAACATCCAGCAGAAAAGTTGTAGTTGAAAAAGGTACCTGGGAATCAAATTTCTACTTATTACAATCATTATAAGTAGTTGTCGTTAAATACAAAATCCAATAAAAGAGTTGAAGCTGAAAACGATTATTGAAAACGAATTTCAACTCATAATTATGCAAAATCATAATTTCATAGCATAGAAATCAGGCACATTTATCATGCAAATATTTCAGAACCAACTATCAGATTCCCTATTTTGTTTCAGTTATTTCCGTGTCTATATATTATATCAGCAGCAAAGAAAATACCATAACATAAAAACCCTGCTTCTTCAATGAGTTTCCGATCTGCTAGAATAATATCATTGTTGATTCTTACTGCAGCGTTCACACATAAATGAAAGTATGTGAACCCTGCCATGAGATCCTATTGGTTTCATTTTCTGTCCATCAGAGAAGAAATTCATAAGGCTTTAATAGTGTACCGTCAATAATTTTATCGATTCCATCTCTGAATTCTTCCAAGCCTTGTGTGTCGTCTTCAAGAATTGTCAGGAATTTTTGTTGTCGGACACCATTGTTGTCAACTTTTCTTCACTTCTTTTGTCGCATATTTGGTGTCAACTAATTGTTGTCATTATTTTGTCTGAGTAGCCTACATTAATTTTCATTCTTCTTTGGTCGTATTCAGTTTTGCTCCAACAGTTTTATTTTATCATATCTTCATCTCATTTTATCCAAGTTCGGTCTTTATACACATTGACGGCTGAAATATAGCAGGCTATATCTGCCAAAGCTTCACTTTTAGCGGTGTTCAAGGAATTTGGATGTCCTGGTGCCGGTTGCAAGTATGTCGGTTAAATTTTAATCGTGATTAATTCCACGAGAAGCAATCGGAGAAACCGTCTTTTCAATAAAGTCTTCTCTGATTGGTTCTCGTGAAAGTTATCACGGCTAAAATTTAACCGGCATTTGTGCAACCGGGTCCTGATCTGTGAGAAAAGCCGTCTTTTCAATAAAGTCTTCTCTGATTGGTTTTCGTGAAAGTGATCACGGTTAAAATTTAACCGACGTTCGTGCAACCGGACCCTGATCTGTGAGAATATGAAGGAAAATCCATCTAAAATTGTCAACACTGAATGAATGGGAAGCATTGATTTAATTTTTGAGCAATACTACACCACTATAACTTCCATATTCACTATATACTTAATTATTAAATTATAGTAGCAGGTAACCCATGCTCCGCAAGTGTCTATTCTAACTTGACAAACTGAAAACTTGACTTATTGAGATCTTGAAGAATCTAAATTAAACCTATAATCATCCTCGGTTAATTAAGAATCTATATGCAAAATTTCAAGTTAATCAGTCCAGTAGTTGAGACGTGATGATGCGACAAACATAATTTTCCTATCCCGTACAAGCCAGTTCGTTCCTTTATTGTCCGAGCGAAGTGAGGTCTAAGATTCAAGTCGACGGTTTGGCATTCTCTTAATGTTTGAATGTCTTAAATGTTTAAATGTGCGCATTTACGGCGAAAAGCGGCAATAGATTTTCATGAAATTTGACAGGTATGTTCCTTTTTTAATTGCGCGTCGACGTATATACAAGGTTTTTGAAAATTTTGCATTTCAAGGATAATATAAGAGGAAAAAGGAGCCTCCTTCATACACCAATATTGGAGTAAAAATCAGACTATAGGATTATTCATTATAAATCAGCTGACAAGTGATTACACAGATGTGTGGAGGAGCCAGTCTATTGCTGTATTTCCATAAGGTCTATAGTTTCCAAAGACCTTAAAGAGATATAGACTCACAATGCCTATGCCTTCCCAATGATAGCTCTTACTTGAAATTGAAGGCCGCCATTGGGGTATTTTAGCACGAGATATTATTTATTTGTAATACTATAGATCACAAAGGCATTGGTGGCATTGGTATGTAATAATCTTATGGGTTGCCCCATAATCTTAATTTTCGATAATCTTCGATTAGTTCTGAGTTCTATGTTCATGGTGCAATGCAAAGACCATAAACATAAGACTTATGTAATAATCTTATGGGTTGCCCCCTCAATGGCCGATTTCAATTCCAAGTAAGACACTAGCGCTGCATGTGAGTCTATGCATCTTTAAGGTCTTTGATAGTTTCAATCAGGTACTTGAGGATGAGAATACTGCGTGAGGTCTACTGTTCACAGAACTACTAGTTAAAGTTAAGATAGCTTTGCTATGTTATGGTATACATATATCCACTACCTATATACTAGTATAGCTATAGTATAACATATACATATAAAACTATATTAGCTATTGCTAAAGTATAGTTATACGAGTATATTATAACGGACCCACGCCGGGGATTCCCCGCCTGATATAGACTCATATATTTCTGGGGAAACCAATCGAAATTCATCGAAAACTGGTCTAAATCTATTTTCATAAACACACATGAATAATTTGTATCTATTCTGGTATTTCATTCTCAGTCACACGTGAATTTCCTTGAAACATTGTTGAAACGTTTAGGCAGCACGTGACTGGAAATAGATCACAATAAGGCTCTCTCTGATTGGTCAATTCTTGTGTTACATTCTTATTAAGATGGTTTGATTGTCTTATAAATTTGCGTACAGATATACGCGCCGCGAACATGAGCAATTCACTTTCAGCTGACTATATCTGTATTTTTACAGAAACGGTAAGATACAGATAATATCTGTATAAAAGATTATGAAAAGCTTGGCATCAGCTGATTAGAAATGAATTGCTCATGTTCGCAGCGCGTATATCTGTACGCACCTATAAGGCTCTTACATGGCCTTACCTATAATAAGGTGCCTACAGATACACGCGCCGCGAACATGAACAATTCACTTTTATTCAGCTGATGCCAAGCTTTTTATATCTGTATCTTACCGTTTCTGTAAAAATACAGATATAGTCAGCTGATTAAAAGTGAATTGCTCATGTTCGCGGCGCGTATATCTGTACGCACCTTAAGAATTCAACATTTGTGTGAAATTAAAGAATCTGCACATCTTTTTAATCGGTAGGCTACAGTGGGTAACTTTAATTATCTTTAGAACAATAGTTTTATTGTAGCATCATGTGTGGTTTGATACGAGAATCTAGCTACAGTAGAGCTAAGAAACATACAAGTTATAAATTACAATCCATGTAAGAATTCAACCCTTGGACAATGACCATCAGGGTGAGTTGAGGATTTTTATTATTATTTACAAATTTCTATACGAATACATTGATAATGTTTAGATCTTCAAAAGACAGTCCAATAGAGTTCAAAGAACAAATATCTCGATTAGTGGTTGAACTGACCTATTAGGTGGTGTCTATATCTCCATGATTAAGAGCAATATCAGAGGAGATTTTAGTAACTTTATACTGGAATCTTCAGTACCAAACAACTTCAGTACTTCAGATCTTTCTGGACGATTCCAATTATAAGAATAATAAAGCTTTTAATTTCAGTCATACAAAATATACAATGACTTGTAGATACAGTAAATTCAGACTGAAAATGATATACACATGCAAAGCTCAAAGGGCTTGTCCGGATATGGGAGTATGATATTAAATACTATTTATGAAAAAAGTTTCCATGTTCTCAGGATAATTATACAAACAAAACTAAGAAGCATATAATCTTGAAAATGTTTGAAATGCTAAATAGCAATAAATCTTGGAGTAAAGAAAAATACCGAGCACATTAGTTGCCCAACAAATTTCAAATATACCTCCTCTTCTATCTTCCACTTAATTTAATGTTACAATAGGCGATAGCCTAGTAACAATCGATACTATAAAGGAACGAACTAGCTCATACACGTTTGGGATAGGAAAATTATGTTTGACGCATCATTACGTCTGAACTACTGGACTGATCAACTTGAAATGTTTGCATAATTATTATAAATTCTTAATCAACCGAGGATGGTTATAGGCCCATTTTCAATTCTTCATGGTTTCATTACATCAAGTTTTCAGTTTGTGAAGTTTCAAAATAGACCCTTGTGGAGCACACGTTTTCTGCTAGTTATCAATTGAATTTATTATATTCTCTGAATCAATCTGAATCACGGGCTGTGAGACAGAGAGGACCTATAGCCCCATTTCTCCATCAATAAAGGCAATAAATTGATCCCTTACATTTATCACCAAAAACTGTCTAAACGTCTTTTTAATCAAGTCAAATCATAGACAAAAATAATATCCAAATTTATTTGGTATCAGCACAGAATAAGGAAATACTTGATATGCGATAAAACTCAATAGGCAAAAAAAGGAAAGAAGAAAGGGGAAAATATTTATTTATTTATTTATCATTCACAATCAACCTAAGGAAAAAGAAACAGACTACAGTTCAAAACTTCTTTTCATCCCAATTTCATAAAATAAATTGTCCAAATAAAGGTTATGTGCTACTTTCCAATTCTTCACTAATTTCAACATTGAAACAAAATACAAACACTTGAAACATTAATTTTGAATTTAGAAAGATTAAGATCCGTATTGATAACAAAATTCCTTCTACTTAGAACTTAAAACTGTAAAATAAATATTAATTTGAAATATTTTGTTCCGAAAATTAGAACAATCTTCTCCACTTGAAGCACAGCTGTTTCGTTTAGCTTTTATATTGTCCCTTGTCCCGGAATAATTAATACGTGGTAAAGGGAGGAAGGTCATTTACCTACTCAACTGTTTTAAGGGATTCCTTGTTCAAGAAGCATATGAAAATATAGTACATATTTATGTATATATGTACTACAACACACTTGAGGTGTTCATCTACACATGTAACACAAGACAAAGGAATTCTTCAACTCTTCTTTGAAGACGCGCTCATCAACAAATTCTTCCAACTCAATTAAAACAGTGTGCTCGATGATTTTCTCAGAAACAATGACTGAAAAGGACTAAAACGATTAATTAAAAGCTTGACACGAGTAATTAACGCCTATAACATGTCAATGAAAGAACAAGAACATGTTTTGTGAAACATAATTGAAGATCTGCGTGAAGAAATGTGTCAAAATAAAATTAAACTTGATTTTACGCGTACAAGAATCAAACATCTTTTTCTCCTTACTTGCAAACTTACACATATCATATGAATGTACCGGTATTTTTAGGGCTTCTCATTATTAAAACCTTCTAGTATCCTTATATTTAAATATAACATTGGAAAGATTATGTTCATAGACCGAGTTCATATTTTAAAATCGAAAAACTTTTGAAACCATCAGAAATGTTCAACAAGATATATGATCACTTTTCTCAAGACAGTCCTTATTTTTGATCACTTTTAAAAAATTTTTCCAAAAATCTACCATTAAAAGACAAAAGATCATGTTCATACAGGGTGGGTGAAAAGTCCGAGAACGGCTTAATATCTCCTACACAAAGGTTATTTGACAGTGAGTGTGATTGAAAAAAATTTAAAAAAAACTACTTTATAATGACTTTAAAAATCTGATCCGTATCGAAATCATGTATCGCATGACCACCTTCCTATTCAAAAAAATAAAGTTGCATTCAAAATGGCGGACCAGATTTTTAAAGTCATAGTAAAGTAGTATTTTCGATTCGAGTAACATCCCCAATCACACCCACCTTGGAATCACTTCTTTTTATGAGATAGTCTACTAAGCCGTTCTCAGACTTTTCTCTCTCTTTTCTGCTTTGAATAGTATTGATTAATAATGTGAATATTTCCGAAACGATTTGAGATATCGATATGCGGTTTCCGCCATTAATTTTTTCTTGAAATTCCCTATTGAAATGATGTATCGCATGACCACCTTCCTATTTAAAAAAATGAAGTTATATTCAATAGAGCAGATCCAAG
Organism: Nilaparvata lugens; assembly: GCF_014356525.2. Classification (NCBI taxonomy): domain Eukaryota; kingdom Metazoa; phylum Arthropoda; class Insecta; order Hemiptera; family Delphacidae; genus Nilaparvata; species Nilaparvata lugens. The sequence goes on along the minus strand of NC_052516.1, from coordinate 2,443,232 downwards.
ATGGCGGACCAGATTTTTAAAGTCAATGTAAAGTAGTTTTTTCAATTTGAGTAGGATCCCCAATCACACCCACCGTTAAATTTACCTTTGTGTATGAGATATTAAGCCGTTCTCGGACTTTTCACCCTTCTGTATACCGAATCCATATTTTGAAATCTAACAATTCTTGAAACCACCAGAAATGTTCAACAAGATATATTTCCACTTTTCTGGAACAGTCTTACGAATTTGGTAAGCTATCTATTGCAAAGTCCCTATTTTTGATACCATCAATCATGTCCAAGAAAATATTCTCACGTTTCGAATAATTTTCTAAAAATCTACTATCAACAGTCGAAAACTTATGTTCATAAATGGAATACATATTATTTTGAAATCAAACAACTCTTGAAACCACCAGAAATGTTCAACAATATAATGTTCACTTTCTCAAACAGTCTTATACGAATTTGGTAAGCTATCTATTGCACAGTTATGGCATTCCCACGCTTCTACACATTCACCTACATGAGCTGGCTTCATTTAAATCCTCAGTTACATTGTAACGATGTTACATAACCATGTACATCTTTCGGATTGCTTTATATAGACATGCAGAATGCTTAGATTCTTACAGCAATAATATGGTCGAGAATATTGTTGAAATAAATGCATACAATGTCTGAATATAATGATATATATACGGTTTTAATATAGGTATAGTTTACATTTATGGATGTTTATAAAATAGATATAATGTACAAATATAACGATACAGTTGAAATATAGTGTTATAGTTCACATATGAATCTTCACAGGATGAATACAATGTCTGAATATAATAATGAATACGGTTGAAATATAGTTATAGTTATATGAATGTATGTATTATTGAGGAATATATAAATATATTGCAATAGCTGGGGGCGGCATATTATGAACATTTTGAAAGAAACTGAAATCTAGTCACTCCTCTCCAATTTGTAGAGCGCCCGTTTTTCAACTTAGCTACGTGACTGAAATTTTTGAATCTATCTTGTTTGTTTATGTGCGTTTCCCTCCTTTTCTTCTTATTCTTCAACTTCTTCTCCTTCTTCTTCTTGTCCCCTTTCCCTCAAAACTTCTACAGTTTTCCAGATTTTGTCTTCTCTTTTACTAGTCTACTCAACAATATTTCTGCTCTCTATATCATCTTACATCTTATCTTTCTCCTCCACCTTCTTTTTCCTTTCTTGCTTTCTCGAGATTGAATACTTTGTTGATTAATTATATTTCTTGATCGTTTCAAAACGATCTGGCAATGTTGGAGAGCTAGAGAAGGATAGCGCTATGTGTTTTATCGAATGATAGACAAGGATAGCAACAACAACGATAATCAAATACTGCATTTATAACGTGGACTTAACATAAAAAATTGTACACACATTGTACCTGCCAAAAAACGATCACTCTTCTAAACTCACTACTTCTTGTTACTCCTCTTCTTCTTCTTTCCCTTCTTTCTCTTCTTCTTCATATTCTCCTAATTCTTCTTCTTCCTCTTTGTGATCTTCTTTCCCCTCTTCTTCTTTCTCGTCTTCCTCATGCTATTTAGCTCCCTCCCACCACAGTTTATTATTGCCTGATCTGGAAGTGCCCGTATGATGATAATGAAGATCATGATCATGAAGGAGAAGAAGAAGAAGAAGAGGAAGAAGAAGAAGAAGAAGAAGAATAAGAAGAGGGAGAAGAAGATAAATCTTGGAGACTGCAAGCAAAGCTTAGAGTTGCGACATCTCAGTGCAGGAGATCCTTCTGATCTTCCTCCTCCTCATCCTTATCCTCCTCCCCCTAACACCCTCCTCTACCTTTCCCTCCTCATTCTACTTTTGTTTTGTTGTCTCCTTCTTATTTTTCGCCTGCCAGCTCCAACCGTGCCTCATTACGCATTGAAATTTATCACCAAACAATGGCAAATATCTGTAACTGTCAGTTAACCTTCGTTTTCTTTGTTTATCTCCTCTTCTGTTCCTCATTCCGTTCTCCCTCTCATTTCTTCTCTTCTCTTTTTTTCTTTATACCTCATGTTCAGTCGTTCCCCTTTCAATCATAACCTCCTATTTATTATTTTTGGCAATCTTTCACTACTTGATATTTATTGGCAGCAGAGAAGCAACATTATTTGAACTCAGTTATAGTCTAGATACCGTTTCTCTACATGAATATTCAAAAAACACTCAACTTATGACGAGAAATGAGAAATGCATTTCACTCCCCAGGAGGAGCATCATGTAAAAGTAATTGTTTTTCAAATATTTACGTGGAAACACAGCGTCTATAGTGAAGTCCACGTTATAATGGCAGTGGATAAAGATAGAAGAATAGCGATGCCGATTCTCTGCATTAATTAATTATATTTCTACACTGTCAAAAACATAATTGGCATCGTTGTGAACCTAGAAAAGGATATTAACACCAGCTTTGTCGAATGATAGACAAGGATAGCAAAACCAAAGTTGATCAAATAATGTCATTATAACGTGGACCTCACTATAGACTACATTAAAGATGATATTGTAAGAGTTTCTCCATGGTGAACAACATCATAATTTGATACTGTACTCTAATATGGTAAAATCACATTTGAAGTCAAACAGAGACATGTGGAGTAGAGAAAAAGCAGAAAAGATGAAAGATGATAATCTAGAAAACAGTGTTTGAAAGTTTTTGGAGGATAATCGAAAAGAATCATCAGAGAAGACTCTCTGATATTGATTGATTGATTGATTGAGTACTTTATTTATGTAGATTACAATATATACTGGCTTATACACTTATATACAATAGCTTACAATACAGCAAAATTATAGATGAATTTACATAATATAGACTGAAAAAATATTTATTGAACTGTATATGATATGAAAAAGCAATTTGTAATATAATAACTATAGATAATAATTATATTGTTATGCATCTACATAAATTGGCGGAGCTTTGGACATATCAATGTCCATTCTTCGGAAAGAATATTAAAAATAGTCTATCCTCCACACTAACTCTCTACCAAAACGTTAATTTCATTATTGAAACTAAGGATTTATTTATTAATGGAAATATTGTCAAAGTTTTAATCAATATGAATATTTAAGAGAAAAAAACAGAAAATTGATACAAAACAAAACGAAAATTGATCAAACAGAGACATGTGGAGTAGAGAAAAAGCAGAAAGATGATAATCTAGAAAACAGTGTTTGAAAGTTTTTGGAGGATAATCAGAGAAAACTCTCATATTGATAGAGAGATGGAGAAAATACTGGAAATTGAAGACGAAGGTGGAGGAGAAGAAGGAGACCAAGAGAGAGAAGAAGAAGGAAGAATAAGAAGGAGAGGAAGAAAGGAAAGAAGAAGAAGGAGGAGGAGGAGAACAAGACGATGATGGTGAACAAGATGATGAGGAAGAAGGAGATTGATTGATTGATTGATTGAGTACTTTATTTATGTAGATTACAATATATACTGGCTTATACACTCATATACAGGATAAGAAGATGATGATGATGATGATGAAGAAGAAGAAGAAGAAAAAGAAGAAGTAGAAGAAGAAGAAGAAGAAGAAGAAGAAGAAGAAGAAGAAGAAGAAGAAGAAGAAGGAGAAGAAGACAAAGAAGTAGAACAGGAAAAGGAGGAAAATGAAGATAGCTGGAAAGTTGTGTTTCAAAAGTTCTAGTTCTGAACAAAGTTTCTTAATTACTCTTTGATAATTAATTACTATTTACATTATTATTCCCTCAACTAATTAGACTTTGGACTTTGGTCAATTTTTCTTTTATCGCTGCCTCCTATAAAAATTAATGCCGTGTGAAACTCTAATCATAATAATAATTGTTATGATTATCTTTCAGGCCTCTGAAGTGGAATTGTTATATTCGGCTGTAGAACGAACATTTATTTTGTAAATTAATAGTCATTAAACAATAGTCGTTTTTCATGCTAGGCTTGTTTTATTCTCATATTATTCATATTTTTGGGCAGAGTATATGATAGGGAAAAATGTAGATTCTAGCATTAAATTTATATTAAATATCGGGGGACCGCGCTTCGCTCTGGAGTAGAAAAGCATAAAAAATTATTACGGAAGAAGAAATTATAATAATATTCATACAGAAATGTTCTATCTAATCACAGTATTAGATAGTGAGATATAGTGGGTGAGACTATATGAGGAAGTGAAAGATGAAGAAGATTATGAAGAAGGAGAAGAGGAAGAGGAAGAAGAAGGAGAAGAAGAGGAGGAAGAAGAAGATAAAGTGGATGGAAGAAGAAGCAAGAGAGATAGATGTGAAAAGTGGATAAGGCACATGGTGGATAAGGATATTACGAAAGAAGAAATTATAATAACATTCATACAGAAATGTTCTATCTAATCACAGTAAACTGAGATTTCCCTCACAAAGGCCCAGTTGCACAAAAGCCTGTTGAATTTTAATCCTGATTAACTCAACGTGGACCAAATCAGAGAAGACCATTTCAAAAAGATGGATCTACTGGAATTAATCAGGATTGAAAATAACCCGGCTTTTTTGCAACCGGCACTTAGTACCTGATTGAATGATTACAAATTCAACATCTAAACATCCAAACATATAAACAGAAGCTGCTTGTTTATAGGATTAGGAAGAGCATTGACACTAATGAAATTCAAATGTAATTTTTAGTAGAAATAAACATCAATAAACCATATTCCATAAACATATTCTGACAAACATATTCTAACATATTACATAAACATAAACATCATCTAACAATAAACCATATTCTGTTCAAATTCCAAAAAATGTACTAGAGTGCAAAGTTTTCTCTTAAAACTAATAGAGTAGAGTCCCTACTCTACCAAGGATATTCATATTTTAGTTTTTTTTCGTTATGTTCATAACTTTCTTCTGATAGTTTTCATACTCTGAAAGAATCTCTGGGTAGCTTTTAATACCAAACAAACTAACATATTTTAATGCATTTTTATTTCACATACATTATGATACATGCATAATGTATGTAATATATACTTGGAGACACCAGAAATTAAGAAAGTGAAGTTGTGAATCTCATACTAATTTCTCACTGGTAGCTCCAATTTGAGAGCAGTTGGTTTCGGAAAATAGTTGAAACAAGGAATAGGCTATGACACGGTGGAGAAGATATTAGAAAATAGAGGAAAAGAAAGGATTTCAAGTTAGTGATAGTTAATTACTCTATTTTTACAGTGGTTAATCGAATAAAAGATCAAAAATATGTATAAGAAATAGGAGAAGACTGAGAAGAAGTGATAAAAAAGTGATTGATTGATTGAGTACTTTATTTATGTAGATTACAATATATACTGGCTTATACACTTATATACAATAGCTTACAATACAGCAAAGGTATAGATGAATTTACATAATATAGACTAAGAAAATAACTATTGAACTGTATATGATATGAAAAAGCAATTTGTAATATAATAACTAAGATAATAATCATATTGTTATGATCTACATAAATTGGCGGAGCTTTGCACATATCAATGGCATTCTTTGGGAAGAATATTAAAAATATCCTCCCCACTAACTCTCTACCAAAACAAGGAGAAGAAGAGGAGAAAGAAGAAGATAGAGTGGATGGAAGAAGAAGCAAGAGAGATAGATGTGAAAAGTGGATAAGGAACATGGTGGAGAAGGATATTACGGATAAGTAGTTGAAGGATGAGAAGAAAATAAAGAAGAAGAAGAAGAAAAACGAGGAGAGAGAGAAAATAAAGAAGTAGCAAAATAGTGCACGGATCATTGTTTTTTATTGCCAGCTCGTTTTGACATGATCGTGACGATAGTATAGCGTGAAATAAGATTCTGAAGAGAGAAAAGAAAGAGAAAGAGAGAATACAAAGGAGAAGAGGGAGAGAATGAGAACACGAAGGATGAGAGAGAGAGAAAGAATACGAAGGATCAGATAGAGAGAGAGATTGTGAGTGAATACGAAGGAGAAGGGAGAGAGAGAGAAAGAATACGAAGGATGAGAGAGAGAGAGAGGGAGTGTGTGTGAGAGAGAGAACTAGAGAATGGATGCTAAATTATCAGGTGATTCCTCCTGCATGCGATCATAATAATAATCGAGGTTAGGTTTATGGCTGTTAACCCAAGTGAGGGTCAAATAATGCGCAGCTATCATCTCATATTTTTATGGTTTGTTTGTTTTCTATGGAAATTGAAAATTGCAAATAACCGATATTGAAGTGGCGGCTGTAAGGTGGATTCATTGGTTGAGAGGTTTAAAAGATTTTGCTCCTTCAACAGAATTCAATAAAAATTTGTAGTAAAGAGAAACTATTTTTGTAAGATTAATCTACTGTTTTGAAAATATGAATAATTAACATACTTCCTGAACGATCAGAGACATTTTGATAAGGGTAATAATTAATTATATTTGATAACCATGATCAATATTAATGACGTCATCCGCTTCTCTCACCTGTCATTGGTTCTCTGGCAATTGTTTCGTTTAATGACGTCATCTAATCAAGATTAAATCTGATTGACATACGTTAATGCTACCTAGAAACAATGTACTAGTTAATGAAACTCCTGTTAATTGACCGAGCAAAGTGAGGTCTAAGATTCAAGTCGACGGTTTGGCATTTCTCTTAATGTTTAAATGTTTATATGTTGCGCATTTACGGCGAAACGCGGTAATAGATTCCCATGAAAATTGACAGTATGTTTTTTTAAATGCGCGTCGACGATATACAAGGTTTTTGGAAATTTTGCATTCAAGAATAATTGACCGAGCGAGTGAGGTCTAAGATTCAAGTCGACAATTTGGCATTTCTTTATGTTTAAATGTTTATATGTTGTGCATTTACGGCGAAACGCGGTAATAGATTTTCATGAAAATTGACATGTATGTTCCTTTTTAAATTGCGCGTCGACATATATACAAGGTTTTTGGAAATTTTGCATTTCAAGGATAATATAAAAGGAAAAAAGGAGCTCCTTCATACGCCAATATAGAGTAAAAATCAGACTATGGAATATTCATCATAAATCAGCTGACAAGTGATTACACAGATGTGTGGGGAAGCCAGTCTATTGCTGTATTTCCATGATGTCTATAGTTTCAATCAGGTACTTGTGGATAAGAACACTGCGTGAGGTCTACTGTTCACAGAACTACTAGTGAATAAATAATTGACCGAGCGAAGTGAGGTCTAAGATTCAAGTCGACGGTTTGGCATTTCTCTTAATGTTCAAGTGTTTGAATGTTTATATGTTTATATGTTTTCATGAAAATTGACATGTATGTTCATTTTTTAATTGTGCGTCGACGTATATACAAGGTTTTTGGAAATTTTGCATTTCAAGGTTAATATAAAAGGAAAAAGGAGCCTCCTTCATACGCCAATATTAGAGTAAAAATCGGGGACTATAGAATTATTCATCATAAATCAGCTTTCTAGTGGACTAAATACTACCCGTTTAAAAACATCGAACATCTTGAAAAGGTATCTTCACAACGTTGGTAGACAGTTGCAGCAGACCTGATAACAGCGCTCACACTCACATTCCGGGACGACACGTCACGGTACGATAGGACAGAAAGCTCTATGTTTATTTGGGATTTTTACTAGACATTTCAAATTGATAAATTATTTATTAATTTTTGAGAAAGGATAACAACAGGTCAATGTAACTTACTGAGAGCGAGGTCTACTGTTCACAGAACTACTAGTAATTAAATTTTAAGGTGTAAATAAAAAACACTCCAAACCCAATTCCAATCAAAGAAAGATAAAAAGAAAGTCACAACTCTGATTAAATCTAATTGACGGACATAGATGATACTTAGAAGCATACTATAGTGATGTCCACGTTATAATGGCAGTGGATAAAGATAGGGGAACAGTGTTGCCGTTTTTCTGCCTTGATTAATTACATTTCTACATTGTTAAAAACGGACTCGACAACGTTACAGAGAAAGAAAAGGATAGTGATATATGTTTCTTGAATAGTAGACAAGGATAGCAACACCAATGTTAATCAAATACTGCCATTATAACGTGGACCTCACGATAGGTGATAAACCTCCTATCTATTATTAAATTTTATAGGTAAAAAATATATTAATTTTATTGAGTGAAAGAAAAACACTCCAAATCTAATTCCAATCAACCAAGGTCAGAATATTTTGATGGGAATTTCCCCCATAATCTTATCTCACAGCCCACTTCACATTTTTATTTCTTCAGTTTCGGAGGTACCAAACACGACAGAAACAACAAACCGTTTAGACGTATTAGTTTTACTGTTTCGTACGGACGTAAACGTAAGCTGCGGTCTGCTCTAATCCCCTTGTAATCCCTGGAAAGTGAAGGCTTTTACAAGTCCTGTTCATCAACTATATATATTTTAATAAATAGATATATTATCACTAATATTTATGAATATGTTATAAGTATCACCTATAGTTTTAGATAGATATAAAATCTTCAACTTTTAACTACCAAGTTTCACTATAATCCATATCTATATACGAGTATGTATAACACCTGAATCTCTAGATAAATATACATAGCTATAATATATCATGCTTCTAAATTCTACTGAAGAATAAACAACCGATTTTAGTTTATAGATAGGTATAGCACCTGAATCTCTAAATAAATATGAATAGCTATAATACAACATGCTTCTAAATTCTACTGAAGAATAAACATCCGATTTTAGTTTATAGAGAAACAGTTCTTAGAAAAATTGATTCTCTCAAAACAGTTTATAAATCCTAATAAATATAATTATTCCTCAATAAATAATGAAAAGAGAAGGAGAGAAGAAGGACAATTCATAGAAGGAAGATCAGGAAATGGAAAAGAGAAGGAGGAGGAAAGGGGATGAAGAATAGAAAATCCGCTTCTTCCAAAGTCATGTTTAAATATTATGTGGGCTAATACTATGATGAGAACAAAGTTGTATTGGAAACCGGTTAAGGGGATTACATTTTTTTTCAACTTATATTACATGCACGTTGTTTCTTCAATAGAAAATGAACCAAATTTTAGAAAAGTGGAAACATAATCCTATTTTGGACTTTAGAAATGTCTAGAACTATCTAAATTTGGGAGAGAAATGTACAAGGAGAACCTTAGTTTTTTCTTTGTAAAAATTATAAGAAAATAATATAATTATTATTGAACGAAAATCCTAAATAAATGCTGCAAATCACCCCGAAGACCTCTGCTACTGCAGACATTGACAACAGGGCTAACGCTAGATGGAAATTCGATGAGAACTACTATCCAAAAATTTTGGATAGTATTTGGATAGTATTTGGATAGATTTTTGACATTGACAACAGGGCTAACAGCTACATGGAATTCGATGAGAACTACTATCCAAAAATTTTGGGGATAGTTTTGGATATATTTTTGATAGATTTTTGACATTGACAACAGGCTAACAGCTACATGGAATTCGATGAGAACTACTATCCAAAAATTTTGGATAGTATTTGGATAGTATTTGGATAGATTTTTGACATTGACAACAGGGCTAACAGCTAGATGGAAATTCGATGAGAACTACTATCCAAAAATTTTGGATAGTATTTGGATAGTATTTGGATAGATTTTTGACATTGACACAGGGCTAACAGCTACATGAAATTCGATGAACTACTATCCAAAAATTTTGGATAGTATTTGATAGTATTTGGATAGATTTTTGACATTGACAACATGGCTAACAGCTACATGGAAATTCGATGAGAACTACTATCCAAAAATTTTTGGTAGGTAGTATTGGATAGTATTTGGATAGATTTTTGACATTGACAACAGGGCTAACAGCTACATGGAAATTCGATGAGAACTACTATCCAAAAATTTTGGATAGTATTTGGATAGTATTTGGATAGATTTTGGACATTGACAACAGGGCTAACACTACATGGAAATTCGATGAGAACTACTATCCAAAAATTTTGGATAGTATTTGGATAGTATTTTTGATAGATTTTGACATTGACAACAGGGCTAACAGCTACATGGAAATTCGATGAACTACTATCCAAAAATTTTGGATAGTATTTTTGATAGTATTTGGATAGATTTTGACATTGACAACAGGGCTAACAGCTACATGGAAATTCGATGAGAACTACTATCCAAAAATTTTGGATAGTATTTGGATAGTATTTTGGATATTTTTTGACATTGACAACAGGGCTAACAGCTACATGGAAATTCGATGAGCCTACTATCCAAAAATTTTGGATAGAGAAGAGAGAAGAAGGACATTCATAGAAGGAAGATCAGGAAATGGAAAAGAGAAGGAGGAGGAAGGGGATGAAGAATAGAAAATCCGCTTCTTCCAAAGTCATGTTTAAATATTATGTGGGCTAATACTATGATGAGAACAAAGTTGTATTGGAAACCGGTTAAGGGGATTACATTTTTTTTCAACTTATATTACATGCACGTTGTTTCTTCAATAGAAAATGAACCAAATTTTAGAAAAGTGGAAACATAATCCTATTTTGGACTTTAGAAATGTCTAGAACTATCTAAATTTGGGAGAGAAATAGTACAAGGAGAATCCTTAGTTTTTTCTTTGTAAAAATTATAAGAAAATAAATATAATTATTATTGAACGAAAATCCTAAATAAATGCTGCAAATCACCCCGAAGACCTCTGCTACTGCAGACATTGACAACAGGGCTAACAGCTAGATGGAAATTCGATGAGAACTACTATCCAAAAATTTTTGGATAGTATTTGGATAGTATTTTGGATAGATTTTTGACATTGACAACAGGGCTAACAGCTACATGGAAATTCGATGAGAACTACTATCCAAAATTTTGGGGATAGTTTTGGATATATTTTTGATAGATTTTTGACATTGACAACAGGCTAACAGCTACATGGAATTCGATGAGAACTACTATCCAAAAATTTTTGGATAGTATTTGGATAGTATTTTGGATAGATTTTTGACATTGACAACAGGGCTAACAGCTAGATGGAAATTCGATGAGAACTACTATCCAAAAATTTTTGGATAGTATTTGGATAGTATTTTGGATAGATTTTTGACATTGACAACAGGGCTAACAGCTACATGAAATTCGATGAACTACTATCCAAAAATTTTTGGATAGTATTTGATAGTATTTGGATAGATTTTTGACATTGACAACATGGCTAACAGCTACATGGAAATTCGATGAGAACTACTATCCAAAAATTTTTGGATAGTATTTGGATAGTATTTTGGATAGATTTTTGACATTGACAACAGGGCTAACAGCTACATGGAAATTCGATGAGAACTACTATCCAAAAATTTTTGGATAGTATTTGGATAGTATTTTGGATAGATTTTTGACATTGACAACAGGGCTAACAGCTACATGGAAATTCGATGAGAACTACTATCCAAAATTTTTGGATAGTATTTGGATAGTATTTTTGATAGATTTTTGACATTGACAACAGGGCTAACAGCTACATGGAAATTCGATGAACTACTATCCAAAATTTTGGATAGTATTTTTGATAGTATTTGGATAGATTTTTGACATTGACAACAGGGCTAACAGCTACATGGAAATTCGATGAGAACTACTATCCAAAATTTTGGATAGTATTTGGATAGTATTTTGGATATTTTTTGACATTGACAACAGGGCTAACAGCTACATGGAAATTCGATGAGCCTACTATCCAAAATTTTGGATAGTATTTGGATAGTATTGGATAGATTTTTGACATTGACAACAGGGCTAACACTACATGGAAATTAGAGAAACTACTACCCAAAATTTTGGATAGTATTGGATAGTATTTGGATAGATTTTTGACATTGACAACAGGGCTAACAGCTACATGGAAATTCGATGAGAACTACTATCCAAAATTTTTGGATATATTTGATAGTATTTTGGATATTTTTGACATTGACAACAGGGCTAACAGCTACATGAAATTCGATGAGAACTACTATCCAAAATTTTGGATAGTATTTGGATAGTATTTGGATAGATTTTTGACATTGACACAGGCTAACAGCTACATGGAAATTCGATGAGACTACTATCCAAAAATTTTTGGATAGTATTTGGATAGTATTTGGATAGATTTTTGACATTGACAACAGGGCTAACAACTACATGGAAATTAGATGAGAACTACTACCCAAAAATTTTTGGATAGTATTTGGATAGTATTTTGGATAGATTTTTGACATTGACAACAGGGCTAACAGCTACATGGAAATTCGATGAGAACTACTATCCAAAAATTTTTGGATAGTATTTGGATAGTATTTTGGATAGATTTTTGACATTGACAACAGGGCTAACAGCTAGATGGAAATTCGATGAGAACTACTATCCAAAAATTTTTGGATAGTATTGGATAGTATTTGGATAGATTTTACATTGACAACAGGGCTAACAGCTAGATAGAAATTCTATGAGAACTATTTTTGATAGTAGTTCTCATCGAATTTCCATCTAGCTGTTAGCCCGTTGTCATGTCTGCAGTACAGAGGTCTTCGGGGGATTTGCAGCATTTATTAGGATTTTCGTTCAATAATAATTATAATATAATTATTATAACTAATAATAATAGTTTATTTATTAGTTAATTATTATTAAACTAATTAATTATTATTAATTTTTAATAATATATTATATTAATTAGCATTTGAATAAATGCATTCTCTATTTAATTCCATCTGTAAAAAAATAAATAGTGAGGTCCAATTTATAATGGCGGTGAAGAAAGATAGGATTACATCGTTGTCGATTCTCTTCATTGTTACTGCCTTCTATAGATTATAGGGCTTATAAAATCATTGAAACACTTGTAGTCACTATAGTCAACCGCACAAAAATGGTCCGATATGCAAATTGGAACGGCTGAGTAGCTCCTAACTCCTCATCCACCCCCCCCCCCACCACTGCAACGTTGCACTTATCTGTTCCAATTTCCATCGGGCTATTTCCGTGCGGTTGACTATAGTTTCTCATATTTCAACACTCTCACCAATTATGCTTATCATTCTCTATTTTTTTGTTCAGTGTACCTGTTTTTTCATTTTCTAACCTTCTACCCACAGCAACGTTTCACTAATCTGTTCCAATTTTCATCGGTTGCTCTCATCAGTTCCAATTTCCATCGGACTATTTTCGTGCTGTTGACTGTAGTATCTCATATTTAAAAACTATCATCAATTATGCTTATCATTTTCTATTTTTCTACTCAGTGTAACTTTTTTCAATTTTCTAACCTTCTCCCCACAGCAACGTTTCACTAATCTGTTCTAATTTCTATCAGTTGCTCTCATCTGTTCCAATTTCCATCAGACTATTTTCGTGCGGTTGACCATAGTATATCATATCTAGATAGAAAGAAAAACACAAATCTCAGTACCCTTTTTTAAATTATTTCATCACAACATGTTTCAACATTCATGCAATTTTCAAGTGATGAAACATCAATGTTGAAGCATGTTGTGATAAAATAATTCAAAAAAGGGTGATGAGATTTGTATTTTTCTTTCTATTTATATTACAAACTAGCCGTCAGGCTCACTTCGCTCACCATATCCGTCTGGACCCCCGACTGGATCGTCCAAGAATGAGATCAGCAGGCTCGCTTCGCTTGCCTGCATTTTTCGTTTGGGCATTTTTATCATATGTTAGGACAATCCAGTCGGGGGTCCAGAATAAACGGCTGGCTAAACGGATATAGCGAGCGAAGCGAGCCTGACTGCTAGTAATATAATATTCCCAGGGATAGCTCTGATGAAGTGAGCAGCATTGCCCAATCAATTTTTTTTCGCGATAAATGCATTTCAATCTTCAACTTGGTGCCAACCTAACAAAGTCAACTCAACTTAATACCAACCTGACAAAATTATTAATTTAGTTGCCAGCTAACAACTGTTTCGAAGGGGTACTCTCTCTAGATTATAGTTCTATATTAACATATGTATGGGCATTTTTCAATTATAATTAAGAGAATAAGAAGAATATACATGCTAAAAGACGAACTTTAACCCTTAAACAACCTTAGTGTAAAAATATTGCCAAGAGAGATTTCTTAGTGCGCCTCTAAAGGCCAACTGAACATACCTACCAAATTTGAACGTTTTTGGTCCGGTAGATTTTTAGTTCTGCGAGTGAGTGAGTGAGTGAGTCAGTCAGTGAGTGAGTGCCATTTCGCTTTTATATATATAGATAACCCTATACAGAAAAGAGATGTATCATATCCCATCACTCTCACCAATTCTGCTTATTATTTTCTGTTTTTTGCTCAGTGTACCTGATTTTTTTTCATTTTATTAACAATTTTTTCCTGTTTCTGTTTGTAGTGCGATGGACATGTCAGTAGAGCAGCACCGCGGGGGGTGGTACGGTGGCGGTGGGGGTGGTTCCGCCTCCGATGACGCCGAGAGTCAGCTGAGTCAGCTGTTTGTGCATCATCAGCTGGACACCAATGCGCATGCGCATCACCGGGCAGCTGTAACAGCCACCTACTATCACCAGCACAGCTATTCCGTGGCGCAACATGGTGAGATGAGAATTCACATTATTTCACTTAAAAATTGTCATAATTTGAATTATTATCAATGATTCACTTGGAATTATTAAAATGATACATATATATAATAATATATATATATATATATATATATATATATATATAATATATATATTTAATCAAATAAAGTAAGAGACTGACGTAAATTGCGCTGAAACAACCTGAGTCCTTTTTGACAGAACGGCATGAAACTTTGGGAATATGTTGTGTGATTATTGAGGATGGTTTCTGACCAGAAATTTAAATAGGGGGCTTAATAATTATATATTAATCCATTCTACAGACCTATGTTTTCGAAATTGTCGGCCGAGCGGCTAACGTAGAACGGAAAGATCATCATGATTCAAGATCATGTGATAATAATTATGATTTAGCATCTAAATTTACCAGCTGTAATAAACACGTCACTGTGTGATAAAATTGTTTACTGGTATTAAAACGGTAGTTTTAAGCACATAGGAAGTCCGCATTGAGATGTGAATGAGAATATTGATTGTAAATAAATAAATTTCATGATTCACCTTATAAAGTCAAGTGTGACATGATATACATTGACTTTTTGGCGGTACGAAGTTTGCCGGGTAAACTAGTACATTATAATCTCAAGTTTATTACATTAGGATAGGATGCATATGCATAATTACTGTAGGGAAGTAAGTCTATTAAGAACAAACTATTACTTCTTTTTTATCCTGTTCTGCTTCTTGTTTTGTTCATCCAATTTTTCTTCGTGCCTCTTTTTCTTGTTGTGTCTTCTCTCTTTCTTCTATTACTTTTTCTTCTTCTTCTTCTTCTCCTATCAAGAATATCAGGAATAAAATGGGGAAAGAGTTGAATTTCAATGATGCTTTCTCAATTATTTTGTTTTGTGTTGGGAAGTTGATAGCAGGGAAGACAGATGGAAAAATATGATGAAGAAGGAAAGAAGGAAGAAGACGATGGAGAAGAAGGAAAAATAGAAGGGAGAAACAAAGAAAGGAGTGATAGGTTCTAGAGAATTTTTCAAAACTATTCTGTATAGTTGAAGAGAAACGGAAGCAAGGAGGAGAAGATGAAGAAGAGGAGGAAGAAGAAGTAGAATAAGAAGAAGAAGAAGAAGAAGAAGAAGAAGAAGAAGAAGAAGAAGAAGAAGAAGAAGAAGAAGAAGGCAAAATAGAAGGGAAGAAACGTTGTAGAGAGTTTTTAATTATTCTGTATAGTAGGGAAGATGATAGAAGGAAAAGTAGAAAGACAAAGTTGAAGAAAAAGAATGAAAGGAAAAGATGATGATGAAGAGGAAGAAGAAGAGAAAGAAAAGGAAGAAGAAGAAAAAGAAGAAGAAGAGAATGATTAAGCGTGTGAGTATAGAAGTTGTCGGCTAATTGGATTGAGTTATGAAGGCACAAAGGCCTACCTAGTACAAGAAGGGAGTCTAGTAACAGTATAGTAACTGTATAGTAATAGTAATTAAAATGGCTTTTGTACAGCTATTAGATTGGCTGAGTGAACATTAATTAGCATACGTGAAGGTCCTTTGCTGTGAACTCAACACCACTAAACATTTTGTAAGAATTTCGAAGGAAATGCTTCGTGTTTCATTTTTCGTTGATAATCTGGTAAAGTTTTGTAATAATTTATATTAGTTTGTACTATCAAGAAAATAATTCCATAGAACCGTTCTGTTTTCGAACTTTCCTCATTTAAAACAACTAGTTTCGGCATTTCCAAGCAATTTTTAAGTAGCCCTATTGAAATACTTGATTAGTTTGTATAAGTTTATTAGTTTTTTCTTGATACTATGAGTTAGAATTGAACCCTCTTCAGTGTCATATACCGTATAAGATCAGTGAAAATGATAGTACGGCATAGTTGCAAAGTTCCTTCTGCCGCTTTCATTATAGGAGACTAGCAGGTAACCCGTGCTTTGCAAGGGTCTGTTCAAATCACAAATAGATCAAATTAAGTTTCATAGTTCCATGCATATCAAAAGTAGTATTCACAACTGTTATGATGTACAATTAAATAGAAAAAACGATTCGATTAAACTTCTAAATCACGTGGACTTTGTTTCATAAATTGAATAATTCTGTTTCAATTATTGAAATTATGATCGATTGATCAACAAAAATGAAAATAAAGTATAGAAGTTTCACAAACTAGAAACATTAATAGGAAAACATGAAGGACTGAGAACTGGAACTAAAAACTGACGAATTGTCAACTTGAAAAACGGAAAACTTGTCGTACTGAAATCTAAAGGTGCGTACAGATATACGCGCCGCGAACATGAGCAATTCACTTTTAATCAGCTGATGCCAAGCTTTTCATATCATTATGTTATACCGTTTCTGTAAAAATACAGATATAGTCAGCTGATTAAAAGTTAATTGTTCATGTTCGCGGCGCGTATATCTGTACGCATCTTTAAGATTCAAAAATGAAAGAGCTGAAGGCCTATAATCATCTTCGGAAAATTAAGAATTCATATGCAAAATTTCAAATTAATCAGTTCAGTAGATTAAACGTGATCATGCATCATTCCTGTATTCTTTACCCTGTACATGTCAAATCCTTTTCTTACATGTTTACATGTTTAATCCTTTTCTTATATGATTCCATGTATACACACGTACATGTAGAATTCTTTTCTTAATGATATGTATTATAAAATAGCTGTAATTCAAGTGATCAAGGCAGTATAATTTTCATTATTGATCCTTGTGAATGAATAATGATACATTTCTGTAATATGTTATACCTTCATTCATCAAGGAAATAGACAAATAAAATTTGGAAATTCGTTTATTCTGATATAAAAATGAATCAAAAATCCTCACTTTGCATAAAACCTCTACCATTTCTCAAAACAAACAAAGATCATCCTCCATCTTGGATCTTACACCATGTCCTGTACATACAAAACCCGAAAATAAAGAGACTGGAACTCCAGAGTTCACCAGCTATAATGCTACTTTTGCCACCATTTTCTATTCTCCATTTCTGTTGCTCTTGGAAGAAAGAGAAAGAGAGAAGAACGGTAAACAAAGAGAAAATGATACGAGCGGATGATTTTTCACAAAAGAAGAAACCCACTGTTATTACAGCTAGACACATAGCGTGACGACCCTACGCCTTATTCCTATATCTATGTTTATCTGTTACCTGTATATACTGTGCTAGATATAGTCTACTATTTTCTGTGTGTGGTATATCTATATCTGTAATTATTGCTGTAGCAATGTATGTGGTTGGTTAAACTTGGTTAGAATGAGATTCACGTTGAAATGTCAGTTTTGTTTGTATAGGTTATAACAGAGCTACCTATTTACCCAATGCTGACAGTGAGTGGATGTGAGTGTATAAGAGAAGGGGGAAATTAGGATTTGGTGTGCAATAACACTGGTGGAGAAATGAATTATAGCTGTGGAGGAGAAGGAGGAGGAGGAGGAGGAGTAGGAGGAGGAATAGGAGAAGAAGAAGAAGGAGGAGGAGGAGAGGGTGATGGAGGAGGTGGAGGAATAGGAGGTGGAAAAGGAGGAAATTAAATGAAAACAGTAGAAGTAAATGAAAAAGGTGAAGAAATGACGTAGTAGTGAAAAGAATACAGCTGATGAAGAAGAAGGAGAAGAAGGAAAAAAAGAAGAAGAAGAAGAAGAAGAAGAGAAGAAGAAGAAGGAGAAGGAGGAGGAGAAGGAGATGAAGAAGGAGAAGGGAGTATGATGAGGAGAGTAGGAGGGAAGGAAAGAAAAGAGGTGAAATTTGATGTTCAGACGTGGAGTGAGAAAAATATATGTTTCAGGGAAAGTGTAATGGGAGAAACAGGTTATGAAATGAGAATAGAAGAAGAAGGAGTGAATAAGAAGAACGAAGAAGTAGAAATAAATGAGAAAGGTGAAGAAGTGATCTAGTCGTGAAAAAGAATTAGAATTGATGAAGAAGTACTAGAAGAAGAAGAATAAGGAGAAAAGAAGAAGGACAGGAGGAGTGGAAGAAAGAGAGGAAGAGTCGCAGGAGGAGGAGAACTAAGAAGTAGCAAATAATGATGAAGGAGAAGAAATGTGGTAGACGAAGAAAAATAATTCCTGCTGATGAAGAAGGAGAAGAGGCGTATAAAGAAGAGAGAGAAGAAGAAGATGAAGAAGAAGAAGTAGAGGAAGGAGAAAAAGAAGGAGAAAAGAAAGAAGAAGAAGAAAAAGAAGAAGAGGAAATGAGGAAAACCAAGTAGGATTGGTGGGAATTAGAGGTGAGAAGATAAGATCTAATGACATAGAAAGACAAAGAGTATTATTTTCGGCGGTTGGAAAAGAGTGGAAGATAGTAGTTATAAAAAGAGGAACAAAGAGGTAGTCCGGAGAGTAAGAGAGAGAGAGAACAAGAGTTAGAATGAGCGAATGGTTGAGAGAAAAGTAGTCGATTCGTAAAAATGAGCTTTGTTAAGAAAAACAATCATAGTTCATGTGATTCTGATTATTCGATAACTCTTCTTGTTTTGAAAATGCATTACTTTTAAATTTATTCCATCACTTCTACTGCATTGTAAAGGACGAGACCATATTCCATCATAAAACGCCTATATAATAATGATCTCGCCACAAACACTTTATAATAATTATATTTACAGAGAGATAAATATCAATATCCTATGGAAATACTGTTTATTTCATATGTAAAACTAAATGGAGAAGTAATAATGGTGTGGTAAGTTCACCATGAGGTAATAAAAATTCCCTGAATAGGTTTCAAAGAGCTATCTATTATCATAGAGAAACAATATCATAAGTAGATATCCCACGGTATAGGGCGTTTATGTCGCAACTTTTACTGTTATCTCAAGCCGATAGTCCACGTATTTCTTTCCTATGCAGCTGTGTGACGCTGGTAGTCTCTCAAATTGTGTCGTTCATACACTCTTACCCCAACAAAACAGTGAAAATTGACAATAATCGACAGTAATCGGCTTGAGATAACAGTAAAAGTTGCGACATAAATTCCCTATACTATGGGATGGATATCTACTTACGCTATTGTTTCTCTATGCTATTATCTAACAAATTATTTGCCATTTCAAAGGTCTTGAACAAATATACAGACACTACTTAGCAGCTAGCTTTGAGAAATTATCATAGTTATAACGATAATTCAATTAACAAACCATTCACACGTCTCCTTCTTCTTATTCTTCTTCTTCTTTCTTATTCTTATTCTCCTTTTTCTCCTTCTTCTTCTTCTTCTTCTTCTTCTTCTTCTTCTTCTTCTTCTTCTTCTTCTTCTTCTCCTCCTCCTCCTCCTCCTCCTCCTCCTCCTTCTTCCTCTTATTCCTCTTTTTATTTTTCTTCATTTTCTTATTCTCATTTCTCTTTTTCTCCATCGTCTCATCTTCTTCCTCTTCTTCATTCCTCTCCCTCTTCTTCTCCACGTCTCATTCTTCTTCAATGGATTTCCATCAACGAGTTCTACTTTTCCCCTACAATACCGTAACCCCGCTAGAAAAATGCCGTGATGAAGATCTATAAAGAAGCAGCACCCGCACTCACAATTTTCGGTGAAAATTTCCATAAATGTAGAATTTTTCTCAGGTATGACGGTGTTAATGAAGAGCTGAAAGAATTATTTGCTGAAAATTGCAATTTTCTGTAACACGAGCTACAAAACACGCAAGATATAGGCTTACAAATGTTTCATTCATCAACACGAGAGAATGTGATTTACTCCAATATTTCTACAGTCTGGTTATCATTAATTAGATTTGCTTCTAGAAAGATCTATGTCTATATAAAGTATCAATTATGTACTCTTGTAGACGCATTTTTGAAATAATACAGACCTAAATGATTTTCAATGAATATCGAATAAGAATTACAATAGATTCAACTCTGTTTTTGGAATATTGTGATATTATCACAGTATATTCACGTTATAATGACAGTATTTGATTAAAAATGGTGTTGATATCCCTGTCTCTTACTTAATAAAGCATATAGCGCTGTCCTAATTTATTCACAGATCTCTAGATACAATATAAATCTTGAATCATTGTGAATGATTTGGAAAGGAGCAAAAGGCTTCACGCCCAGAGCTGTTCCTTTCTCAAATTTTAATAGAAATAGTCCAAAAACTGTTAAGTTTATCATTATACTAGCCGTCAGGCTCGCTTCGCTCGCCATATCCGTCTTGCCAGGGGCCTCCGCCCCCTGGACCCGCGACTGGATCGTCGAAGAATGAGATCAGCAGGCTCGATTCGCTCGTCTGCATTTTTCATTTGTAGGACGATCATATGTTAGGACGATCCAGTCGGGAGTCCAGACTAAACGGATATGGCGAGCGAAGCAAGCCTGACGGTTAGTAATAATATTCCCAGGAATAGCTCTGATTGAAGTAGCAGTGCCCAATCATTTTTTCCGCGTTAAATGCATTTCAATCTTCAACTTGGTGCCAACCTAACAAAGTCAACTCAACTTAACGCCAACCTGACAAAATTAATTATTTAGTTACCAGTTAATAACAACTGTTTCGAAGAGGTACTCTCTCTAGATTATAGTTCTATATTAATATATGGTATGGCCTTTTTTCAATTATAAACACTTTCACCGAAACCCCGGTCTCACAGACCGCTATGGAATTTTGGAACTCACAGATGGCAGCACTAGTTGGTCTTATACCTTCCCCCACCCCTTCTACCTTCTCACTAGGAAACCCTTCTTCTGTTGACATGCGTTTTGTCTAGCTCTAGGTTGACGGTGATTAGTTATTGTGCTAAAGTTGAAAACGTGGCGGTCTCTCTGACCGATGGTTTCTAGTAGTGTAGTGTGACACGCGGTCTGTCTGACCGAGGGTTTCTGTTGAGTTTGAATTGATAATTTTCAATCATTTTTTCATCCATATTGTATTCTGTCAGTGGTTTCAAAGTATCATTGAGGTGCATCTGTATCCACAAACAAGTTTTGACCATGGATGAGGACGATAATAGTGGGAATAAAAACAATTTTCGAAAGCGTTTAGACCCTTGTGATCCAGATTTTGGAGATAGAATTAGAGACTTGCTTCATAATGATGTTCGTGATGGTGACACAGTGAGTAGTGAAAGTGAAATAGATGATTCGGATGAAGATCCTGACTTCATATTACCACAGCATGGAGGTCAGGAGATGAATGAAGAAGAAGAAGAGAGTACAGAAGAAGAAGATGATGAAGAAGTCTTGTTGCAACAGAGTGCAGTTGAAGCAGAAGAGCATGCAGTTGATGACATCAACCAACAAGAAGACACCTATTTTATTGAACGAACAAAGAAAACAGAACTTGTAGTGCCAAATGCATGGACCAATAAGCAACCACCCCGAAATGTGAGGACACCAGCCAGAAATATTATAAGGTGATTGCCTGGGCTACATGGACGACCTGGATTACTGGGAAACAAACCAACCAAGAAAGATGTGTGGCAGCTCCTGTTGATGCTACTATCATGAACACAATCCTAGTGAATACAAATAAGAAACTGAAAAAAACAACAAGAGGTTTGTCTGTAAATACGAAAAATAACAACTATAGAGACATGGATATTGAAGAGCTCAATGCCCTGTCTGCTTGATTGACTGTAGTAAAAAAGTTTGCTTGAAATGTGTAAAAGAAGCTGTTCCTGAACTTAGTGTTGAAAGATCATTGAAAAACATTTTCTGAGGTAGTTATAAAGTTTTTATGCTGCAATTAAACTATAATATTTACATAATTGTGTTAATTATTTCTAGAAAAATCATTGTCCATAGAGAACAGAGTATCTAGTTACCAAAGTAGGAGTAAATATTAGCTATATGATATAGCGGTCTGTCAGACCGGGGGTTTCTGTTAGTGCTATCTGACCGAGGGTTTCGGTAAGAGTGTTAAGAGAATAAGAAGAATATACATGCTAAAAGACGAACTTTAAACCCTCAAAAACCACCCTTAGAGTTAAAATATTGCCAAAAGATTTCTCAGTGCGCCTCTAAAGGGCCAACTGAACATACCTACCAAATTTGAACGTTTTTGGTCCGGTAGATTTTTAATTCTGCGAGTGAGTGAGTCAGTCAGTCAGTCAGTCAGCCAGTGCCATTTCGCTTTTATATAAATATAGATCAATAATTTTGTACTGTTTAAGACGCATTTTTTAAATAAATTAGAGAGATCTAAATGATTTTCAATGAATGTCAACTAAGAATTACTATAGATTCTACTCCGTTTCAGAAATAAAGCGGGCTCCGAGCTTCGCTCGTTATTTTCACTTATTGATAAACAGAACACATTTCTTCAAAATAATCGTGTTTATATTTCACAGCTGGGCTATACGTCAGCTTATGAATTTCGGGGATGCGATATTTTGATTCTCCACAGACTCACTTTCTTATTATCCACAGACGACGTAAGTCTCAGCTGTTTTTCCAAGGATGAATTATTATTATCCTTTTAATGTCGTTCAGCGAGTTTTCCCAGGGATGAGACCTAGTGCAATCAAATTTTTATATCATAAACCTATGTTCCAAATTTCGTGAGAATCGTTAGAGCCGTTTTCGAGATCCGGTGAAATACAAACATATGAAAACATCTAACATCTAAACATATAAACAGAAACTGTTGGATTAATAGTATAGGATTGTAATATTATTGCAGTACATTCAAGTTAAAATGACAGTATTTGATTACAAATGGTGTTGATATCCTTGTCTATTACTTGATAGTGCTACTCTAATTTATTCACAGATCTCTAGATACCATAATTATAATTCTTGAATCATTGTGAATGATTTGGAAAAGAACAAAAGGCCTCACTCCGAAAACTGTTCCTTTCTCAAATTTTAATAGAAATAGTCCAAAAACTGTTAAGTTTATCATTATTTATATTTCCTTGTCAATGAGATAAAATGAAATAATTCCAAAATGAGATTATCTAAGGATTGATGTGAGTTGTCCTACTGGCTTATTGTTTCAAGTTACAAATTGGAAAGACAACATTTATGATATTTTTCATTAAGCTTATCACTTCGTGATACCTTTACGTCAACTTTGCAAGACATTTTGTCAACCTGTTGATGTCAATTCAGTTAACACTGAAACATGCTGAAGGAAACCGATATATTGAAGTTTATTATCCTTGACGCACAACAATATCATCTACATAATAAAATTTGCTCAAACTGTTTCAACAAACATGTTTGTCGGACATTTCTTCATTATGCACACGGCTTAATATTCACGTAAGCTCTGTATATTTCCCTGAGGCTGAACAACTTTTTGTTTGAAATTGCAAAATCTTAAAGTTTACAAAACTCTGCACACTTGTAGAATTGTAACAATAATACTGTGAAATATTTGACCGAGCGAAGTGAGGTTTAAGATTCAAGTCGACGGTTTGGCATTTCTCTTAATGTTTAAATGTATATATGTTGCGCATTTACGGCGAAACGCGGTTATAGATTTTCATGTAATTTGACAGGTATGTTCCTTTTTAAATTGCGCGTCCACGTATATAAAACGTTTTTGGAAATTTTGCATTTCAAGGATAATATAAAAGGAAAAAGGAGCCTCCTTCATACGCCAATATTACCGTGAAAATCAGACTATAGAATTATTATTCATCATAAATCAGCTGTCTAGTGGACTATAATACTACCTGTTCAAAAACATCGTACATCTTGAAAATGTATCTTTGCATCAACGTTGTAGACAGTTGCAGCCAGACCTGATAACAGCGCTCACACTCACATTCCGGGACGACACGTCACGGTACGATAGGACAGAAAGCTCTATATTTATTTAGGATTTTTTCTAGACATTTTAAATTCATAAATTATTTATTAATTTTTGATAAAACATAACAACAGGTCAATGTAACTTACTGAGCGCGAGGTCTACTGTTCACAGAACTACTAGTTTAATATTGAATAACAGTGATATAGTATTGAAATTCAATAAGACTCTACTGAACAACAACAAAATCTCCAAGTTGACTACAAAATCCGTGACAAATGTCATTGAAACAGTAAAACTCGGCAAGGTACGTTACGATAAGCATCAGAAACCACGGGACGTCTATTCACTGAGGTACTCAAAAAAGCGGAAACATGATACTGTTGTCGGCAATGTGTATCATTTTTGTGTCCTCTGTATCATTGTATTCCCCCCTGTATCATTTTCTTGGGTCGTCATACATCTGCCGTGTGTTCGAGAAAAAAGCGTCGATGATAAATCTTGGGACAAAAACGTGAAGGATATTTTAGACTACAGTAACATAGGCCTACTTGGAATTTGGTAAAACACGTGTATTTCTACTCTATTCGGGGTTTATCAATAAATTAATATTCAATATATTATCGTATTAGGCCTCCGATTCAATACTACAGTAATTCAACCGTTGAATAAAAACACTAAGAAATCGCCAAAAACCTCAGATTTATTAATACTACTTGAAATTTGGTAAAACACGTGTATTTCTACTCTATCCGAGGTATCAATGAACTATTATTCAATATATTATCGTATTAGGCCTCCGTTTCAATACTAAAATAATCCAACCGTTGAATAAAAATACTAAGAAATTGTCAAAAACCACAGATTTATTGATACTTAGAAAGATCGGTTTCGGTTGTTACACCATTGTCAATCTCTGATAAACTCTGTGGTTTTTGACAATTTATTAGTATTTTTATTCAATATGAATAATTACCACAATATCAACTTCTCAACTACACGAAAAGTAATTCAATCGTCATCAATGATCGTGTACGATAATGTTTTTCCACTTCTCTGATTGGTTCTCATAGTTTTCATCAATTACATAATTCATTCACGCTTAAACTTGATAGATGAACGTGTAAGGGGCGTATTAAATCATTAGAAAGCCTCAAATATCCAGAAATCTGCTTTGAAAAGTACATGATTATTTTTAGGAAAAGCATTACTATTCGATGAAGACGATTTGATATTGTCAAATCTACTCATTCATTGAAACTATTTGAGAAACTAGTTTCGGTTGTTACAACATCAACAATCTCTAATGAGCTGAAAGCTTGAACATGGAGCAGCAGAGTATATGGTGCAGGTAGAGACCTCCGATTGGCCATTAGCTGTTGACCAATAGTGACTGAGCTCTACTGGCATTGGCTGAGACTTGACAGTTGTCACTTCAAAAATATCGTGTAGGCTACTATGACTGTCTCGGCCAATAAGAGTCGAGCTCAACGTTCATTGGTCAATAGCTGATGGCCAATCGGAGGGCCACATACATTATGCTCTATGATCAAGCTCTCAGTTTACCAGGGATTGATAATGGTGTAACAACCGGAACTTGTATTTCAATTTTTTTTTTCAGTAAATTGGTAGTTTTGATAACATCTAGTCGCTCTCATTCAGTAAGTCACAGCATCATCTTCACGAAAATGCAGAAAGACAGAAACCCTTGTTCTATGATAAGGTATAAACCTACAAATGTCATTATTCAGTGTTAATTGAATAAAATGTTAATTTTATACAATTTATTTTGAGCAATTTGAATAATTGCTTATTATTTAGCTCGACATCAAACAATTCTCGCTCATGACCGGAGCCGAGAATGATTTCAGATATCCTATGATGTTTTAAGGGAGAGATAAAGTAAATATAGTTTTTGTTACTCTATGGTATGAAGAAATTAGTAAAGGGAAATGTCTTGCAATTGCAGTTGAAATAATTCCAATTATTAGGTTGGATAACTGCTCATGAAAGGCATCAGTAAATAGTTGAAACACGTGCTAAAATCATTTATTGACCGAGCGAAGTGAGGTCTAAGATTCAAGTCGACGGTTTGGCATTTCTCTTATGTTTTAATGTTTAAATGTTTATATGTTGCGCATTTACGGCGAAACGCGGAAATAGATTTTCATGAAATTTGACAGGTATGTTCCTTTTTTAATTGCTCGTTGACGAATATACAAGGTTATTGGAAATTTCGCATTTCAAGGATAATATAAAAGGAAAAAGGAGCCTCCTCCATACGCCAATATTAGAGTAAAAATCAGACTATAGGATTATTCATCATAAATCAGCTGACAAGTGACTACACAAATGTGTGGAGAAGCCAGTCTATTGCTGTATTTCCATAAGGTCTATAGTTTCAATCAGGTACTTGTTGATGAGAATACTGCGTGAGGTCTACTGTTCACAGAACTACCAGTGAGATTACTTTAGAATCAATTTATTAATAATTCATCCAGAATTGATTAATAATTTGGTTGGAATCCCTTCAATACAGTTGAAAATTTACTGAATTCACTACTGAATATATTTTTACTTCTGGAACCACTCACCAAATGTATTGGTAACTCTTCAAACACGATCTAAAATCAAACATGGCGTCCAGCCAATAAGATAATACTGCATATTATGCTTTGAGAAACGGCGAGATCTTGAGAACAAAACAGCTGTTTGTTTAGTGAGATCGCCGCCTCTTAAGAGCTGAGATAAGAACAATGCCGATGAAGTCAATTAATTAAGAAAGTGCAAGATAATTATCTTCACCACATCAAACACCACACACACACACACACACACACACACACACACACACCACACACACACACACACACACACACACACACACACACCACACACCATCAATAGTTTAGGAGATGTTTACTATAGGCACCTAACTGTGTAAGACTAAAGACATTAGAAAAAGAGAAAGAAGGGGATTGAGAAGAGAAAGAAAGGATAAGAAGAGGAAAGGAAGGAGAAGAAAGGAGAGGAGAAGAGAGAGAAACTTACCGGTACAAGAAATAGAAGTATGATGAGAAGTGGAAGGAGAGAAAAAAGAATAAAAGGAAGTGGAAGAACAAGAAAAGTCAGAAAAAGCAGGAGAATACGAAGAAAATGGAGATGAAGATGTAGATGAAGATGTAGATGAAGAAGAAGAAGAAGAAGAAGAAGAGAAGTAGAAGAAGAAGAAGATGAAGAAGAAGAAGAAGGAGGAGGAGGAGGAGGAGGAGGAGAGGAGGAGGAGGAGGAGGAGGAGGAGGAGGAGGAGGAGGAGGATAAGAAGAAGAAGAAGAAGAAGAAGAAGAAGAGAAGAAGAAGAAGAAGAAGAAGAAGAAGAAGAGAAGAAGAAGAAGAAGAAGAAGAAGAAGAAGATGATTGATTGATTGATTGATTAATTGATTACTTTATTTATGTATATTACAATATATACAGGCTTATACACTTACATAAAATAGCTTACAATACAGCAAAAGTATAGATGAATTTACATAATATAGACTAAGAAAATAATTATTGAACTGCATTTGATAAAAGCAATTTGTAATAATTAAAGATAATATTGTTATGCATCTACATAAATTGGCGGAGCTTTGGACATATCAATGTCCATTCTTTGGAAAGAATGTTCAAATTATCCTCCCCTCTAACTCTCTACCAAATAGAAAAAGAAGAAGAAGAAGAAGAAGAAGAAGAAGAAGAAAAGAGAATTCCCTCTACTCTCTACCAAGAGAAGAAGAAGAAGAAGAAGAAGAAAAGAGAATTCCCTCTACTCTCTACCAAGAGAAGAAGATGGAGAAGAAGAAGAAGAAGAAGAAGAAAGTGAAGGAGAAGAGGAAGAAGAAGATGTGGGGAAAGAAAAGTGGAAGAAGAAGAAGAAGAAGAAGAAGAAGAAGAAGGAAATAGAGTAGAACAAGTGAAGAATAAAGAAAAAAGAGAGAATTATCCAGTTTCAGTATATCGTGTACGTGGTATGTTTTATATGACAGGTGATAGGGCATTTGATATGAGCCTTCTCTCTCTCTGTTCTCATGTTTCGCCCCGTCTTATTATTCTATACGATTACACCAAGCTGTTTATGAGCTGGAAAATCGTAAAAAAATGTTAGAATTTTTTCGCCCGAGATGAAAGTAATCTAAGTTACGCCGAAACACCTGTTGTGCATATTAATTTCTCAATTTCTTTAGAGATATTTGAGTTTTGGTTGGATAAAAAAATTCGTTCATCCATATTCATCTAGAACTGTTATACACGAATCAACGTTTGAATTAATGTTAGTGGGAAGCTATAAAGAATAGAGCAAAAATCCTGCCGGTAGTAAAAAATTATTCAAATTGAATGAAAAAGACTAAGAAATTGTCAAAAAACCACTGATTTATTGATAATTTCTCACTGATATTGATATTAATTTCTAATTATCAATAAATCAGTGGTTTTTTTGACAATTTTCATTCAATATGAATAATCACCACAATATCAACTTCTCAACTACACAAAAAGTAAAATTATTTAAATTGTAGAAAAGGAAAGAATTCTTCGTTTTTGGCGAAGCTCATTATAAAGAAAATAATTAGGAGATATCTCATGATGAAGGGCTTTTTTTCTAAATTTCTCTCAAGCCGATAGTCTTAGTGGTTGATTTTGGTGAAGCTATGTGACGCTGGTAGTCTCTCATACTGTACCGTTCTTACACTCTCACCCTAACAAACAGTAATAATCGACAGTAGTCAACAGTAATCGTCTTCAGATAACCAAAATTATTTCAATTATTTCCAAGTTTATTTCAATATTATTGAAACTTTCGGATTGTTTAGTGTTATTTCCGGCTCTTATCAACCCTTCGAAATTCAAAATTCATCAGTCATATCTCGAATACGTATTCTCTGAGTGTTATCTTTGGTGAAATAGAAATTTAAACTTAACCTCACTTTGGACTATTATGTGCCAAAATCAAGGAATTGAAGAAGTTTTGGGCAATTGCCTGTTTCTCTTTCCAAATATCGTGTTTGTGACTGTTCTAATAAATAAATAAATAAAAATCGGGTTGGAATTTGAAAGATGAACGTCCTATACAATGGGATAACTTCTCCACTGATTTTATATCGTATATTATAGTGTATGCATATTTTACTCTCAGCTGAATTTGGGATTAGAAACTCAGCAGTCTTTTCCATGAATCTTTAGAAATATTCAAGAACGTTATTGTAGAAATATTATAGTACAATATTTAGAAGTTGTTGACCGAGCAAAGTGAGGTCTAAGATTCAAGTCGACGGTTTTGCATTTCTCTCCATGTTTATATGTTGCGCATTTACAGCGAAACGCAGCAATAGATTCTCATGAAATTTGACAGGTGTGTTCCTTTTTGAATTTCGCGTCGACGTATACATATGGTTTTTTAAAATTTTGCATTTCAAGGATACTTCAAAAGGGGAAGGAGTTTCCTTCGAACTCCAATATTAACGTAAAAATCAGACTATAGAATTATTCATCATAAATCAGCTGTCTAGTGGACTATTATCGGGACCTCCTAAATCCCTAGGTATATCCATGCTATAATAATACATCTAATATAGTGATATATGATATAATATAGTGCTATAAATACTACCCGTTCAAAAACATTGAACATCTTGAAAATGTATCTTTCCATCAACGTTAGTAGACAGTAACTTTGTCTTTCCATAAGCTGTGGCCATGATTCTAGTTTGAAGTTTGGAGTTATTGATAGAAAATATTTTTTTTACATTTTTCTTTTTTAATCTGATGATTAAAATTGCAACAAATATTATTGAACAGAAATTGATTTCTAAAATCATGAAAAGTGATAAATGAAGTTTGTAGGAAATCAGCATTATGGTAGTTTATTTTGATAATTTCAACACACAGATTTTTTGCCAACACGACAACACAGAATGTTCTCTGATTGGTTGATTGGATTGGCGTATCGACGGCAGCCAGACCTGATAACAGCGCTCACACTCACATTCCGGGACGACACGTCACGGTACGATAGGACAGAAAGCTCTGTTTATTTAGGATTTTTTCTAGACATTTTAAATTGATAAATTATCTATAAATATTTGAGAAAACATAACAACAGGTCAATGTAACTTACTGAGCGCGAGGTCCACTGTTCACAGAACTACTAGTGACCCAGCACTAACTCCAACTCAAAATGCTCGACCAAAGATAACATACATTCCCAGTACAACAGTATTGGAATGCATACTAATCCCAAACTCTACAAACCACTCTTATTCAATATATATCGTAACCATTTATTAATTACAAAATAATACCCGAACGGGGTTTGTAACAAATTACAGGGCTAAGTCACAGAATAGGTAACGCCCAGAATTTTCAAAAACAAAAAAAAAACATAATCCAAGCGGGATTCGAACCATGGACCTTTAAGAAGAAGGCGTTGAGCATATATTTTTGTGAATAATGCCTTTGAGCTAAAGCGAACGAGACTGGTTCGGATCGAAGGAAAAGACACTATGAAAGAAAAATAAGGAGAAGAAGTAGTAGAAGAAGAAGAAGAAGAAGAAGAAGAAGAAGAAGTGGGAGGAGAGAGATAAAAAATGTAGAAAGAACCAGTGTTATTGTGTTTGAAAGTCGCTGGCTACCTTTTGCTACTTGGAAATCGAAAGACAATAGTTATGATCCTTGAAAATAATATGGTAATCGGTGGTTATAGTATATGCTACACGATATTGTTCCATAATGCCATGCTGTAAGCGATTTATATAGTTCTATAAATTGATGTTATAAAAAAGGAACGATTAGTAACTTTCCGGAGCTAGTAACTGAGAATGCAATGGTTCTTGGATGGTATTTTGGGATGTAGGCTAATGGAATTAAATAAGAATTGAAAATACCTCTGGTAGAAATCTGTAATAGTAATGTAATAATTATACTGAGGATGATGTCCACATAGCTCATAGGCTTGTGCGTGGGTAATGAGTAACAGCAATGATGATGAGAGATGATGACTACCTGAGCGAGTGATTATGTGGA
The DNA here is from genome assembly GCF_014356525.2 of Nilaparvata lugens. Taxonomy (NCBI): domain Eukaryota; kingdom Metazoa; phylum Arthropoda; class Insecta; order Hemiptera; family Delphacidae; genus Nilaparvata; species Nilaparvata lugens. The sequence goes on along the minus strand of NC_052516.1, from coordinate 2,411,877 downwards.
AAATAAAAATATCGCATCCCCGAAATTCATAAGCTGACGTAAAGCCAGCTGTAAAATATATAAACACGATCATTTTAGAGAATTGTGTTCTTTTCATCTATATATATATAAAAGTGAAATGGCACTCACTCACTGACTGACTGACTGACTCACTCACTCACTCACTCGCAGAACTAAAAATCTACTGGACCAAAAACGTTCAAATTTGGTAGGTATGTTCAGTTGGCCCTTTAGAGGCGCACTAAGAAGTATTTTGGCAATATTTTAACTCTAAGGGTTGTTTTTAAGGGTTTAGAGTTTGTCTTTTAGCATGTATATTTTTCTTCTCCCAATCTCTTAATTATAATTGAAATTTCCATATCATATGTTACTGTGGAACTATAATCTAGATAGAGTACCTCTTCGAAACAGTTGTTAACTGGCAACTAATTAATAATTTTGTCAGGTTGGCATTAAGTTGAGTTGACTTTGTTAGGTTGGCATCAAGTTGAAGATTTAAATGCATTTATAGCGGAAAAATTGATTGGGCACTGCTACTTCAATCCTGGGAATATTATATTACTAGCCGTCAGGCTTGCTTCGCTCGCCATATCCGTTTAGCCAGACGTTTAGTCTGGACCCCCGACTGGATTGTCCTAACATATGATAAAACGCTCAAATGAAAAATGCAGGCGAGCGAAGCGAGCCTGATTATCTCATTCTTGGACGATCCAGTCGGGGTCCAGGGGGCGGAGCCCCCTGGCTAGACGGATATGGCGAGCGAAGCGAGCCTGACGGCTAGTCAATAAATAAAATTAACAAGCTAAGCTCGGTGCCCAAATATTAGATTGCTAATTCACCATTGATGGTTATTTCAAATTCTTCAAGATTTCAGCAGATCAAGTTTCCAGCTGTCGAGTTTTTAATCAAACCCTTGCGGGGCACGGGTTACCTGCTGGTTTTGTAAATCAGAGACAGTGAACCACAAAATCAATTTTTCTATTATTTTCAAGAATTCCAGATCATTATCCAGATTTTGATCCGATCTTTCGATTGGGATTAGAATTGAAACAGTTGTTAGAATATTTAAAACAGTTCTAAATTGTTCATTTAAAACAGTTCTAAATTGTTTATTTAAAACAGTTCTAAATTGTTCATTTAAAACAGTTCTAAATTGTTCATTCAAATAGTTCTAAATTGTTTATTTAAAACTGTTCTGAATTGTTCATTTAAAACTGTTCTAAATTGTTCATTTGAAACAGTTCTAAATTGTTCATTTAAAACAGTTCTAAATTGTTCATTTAAAACAGTTCTAAATTGTTCATTTAAAACAGTTCTAAATTGTTCATTTAAAACAGTTCTAAATTGTTCATTTAAAACAGTTCTAAATTGTTTATTTAAAACAGTTCTGAATTGTTCATTTAAAACTGTTCTAAATTGTTCATTTAAATCTGTTCCAAATTGTTCATTTAAAACCGTTCTAAATTGTTCATTCAAAACAGTTCTGAATTGTTCATTTAAAACAGTTCTAAATTGTTCATTTAAAACAGTTCTAAATTGTTCATTTAAAACAGTTCTAAATTGTTCATTTAAAACAGTTCTAAATTGTTCATTTAAAACAGTTCTAAATTGTTCATTTAAAACCGTTCTTAATTGTTCATTCAAAACAGTTCTGAATTGTTCATTTAAAACAGTTCTAAATTGTTCATTTAAAACAGTTCTAAATTGTTCATTTAAAACAGTTCTAAATTGAATTCATCCCAACATACTGAATCAATCTCCAGATTCTCAACAAATCTACTTTCGATTTCATTTGATCCATAGATCGCTGCCCGGTTTTACAGCTATCCCAATTTTGGGATTTACATAGAGACCCTCAAACCAGGGGATCGGTGCCCTATAATTTGGTGAGCAAGCATTTCATAAGGCTCCTTATAATTCGCTCGATATAATAGTGATGACTGGTCTCAGGACTTCCTTAGCTCTGTATAAGTGCACTGCAGTAAGCTCCTCCACTATATCTATGGTTATTGATTTTATATAGATTATAAGTAAAAGGGTATATCTATAGTTATTGGTTGGATATAGATTATAAGTAACTGGGTATATCTATAGTTATTGATTAGATATAGATTTCAAGTGGCAGGGTATATCTATAGTTTTTGATTAGATATAGATTTCAAGTGGCAGGGTATATCTATAGTTTTTGATTAGATATAGATTTCAAGTGGCAGGATATATCTATAGTTATGGATTAGAAATAGATTTCAAGTGGCATGATATATCTATAGTTGAGAGTTAAACTACACATGATAGGCTATGAGGTATAGATATAGTTGAGGAATTTAGCTACAGTATGGATGATTATGCTAGTCTTGTTTCGAAAACTTCACGGACTGTGGACGCTGATTCCTAACCTAATAATAGGTCAGCAGCTAGTTGCTTCTTCTTCTTTTTCTTCTTCCTCTTATTTTTCTTCTTCTCCTTCTTCTTCTTCTCCACCTACATCTATAGCTTTTTCTCCTACATGTACTTCCCCTAATCCATCTTCTCCTCCATCTTCCACTAATTCTTCTCCATCTCCTTCTACTTCTATGAAGAAACAATTAGAATAATAAGATGTATTTTTATTCTACTTCTTTTGCATCTTATTCTCCTTCTCATTCACCTTCTTCTCCCTCGTCTTCTCGTTCTTCTTTCCCTCTTCTACTTCTATCTTTTATTTCCATTCTATTTCATCTTTCTTCTTCTACTACTTCTATTCCTCCTTGTTCTTCTCCTTCTTCTCCTACATTTACTTCTTCTTCACTTCTCTCCTTCTTCTTATTATTATTTTTTCATCCTCTATCTCCTTTTTCTCCTTCCTCTTTTCTGTTAGATTTCCATTCCACCTCTACTTATGATCATCTTCTCTCAGTGTTATTATTCTGTTTACTTTAGAAGAAAAGTTGGATTTACTTCTCGTCTTTCTAGTTTTTTCTTCCTCCATTTCCTCCATTACTATCCTCCTCCCTCGCTTTTTCTTCTTCTTCTTCTTCTTCTTCTTCTTCTCTTCTTCTTCTTCTTCTTCTTCTTCTTCTTCTTCTTCTTCTTCTCTTCTTCTTCTTCTTCTTCTTCTTCTTCACCTTTTCCTTCAACACCTTCTCATTCTTCTCCTTATCCTCTCTCACATTCTTCTACTCTTCCTCTTTCGTCTCCTTCTCCAATTCTCTTCCTCTCCATCTCCCTGTGTGTTCCCATCATATTAGGTGGCCTCAACTTCTTTCCTATACGTGTCACAAATGACAAATAATATCAAGTTGGATGAAGCCCAGTGTGTTGAAAATAAAGAAATAAGTCCTGATGTTGTACCTTATAACAAGCAGAGGTGTTAATGTCCTTATCCCGGACAATGTTCAATCATTTGTATTCATCCTGGTCGCTGGACTAATGGAAGTCGAAGAAAACCATGGGATAAAGTACATCCTCACATACTAAACAGTATTATTTAGTTTGTGAGTCATGGGGGTATAATTATAAATATTTGTGTACTTTGATTTTTATTAATTTGATTTTTCTCCTAGTTTCATGGAATGAAAAGTTTGAAATGGGAGGAATAATAATAGTTTACCGAGCGAAGTGAGGTCTAAGATTCAAGTCGGCAGTTTGGCATTTCTTTTAATGTTTAAATGTTTATATGTTTATATGTTGCGCATTTACGGCGAAACGCGGTAATGGATTTTCATGAAATTTGACAGGTATGTTCCTTTTCTAATTGCGCGTCGACGTATATATAAGGTTTTTGGAAATTTTGCATTTCAAGGATAATATAAGAGGAGAATGGAGCCTCCTCCATACTCCAATATTAGAGTAAAAATCAGACTATAGAATTATTCATCATAAATCAGCTGACAAGTGATTACACAGATGTGTGGAGAAGCCAGTCTATTGCTGTATTTCCATAAGGTCTACAGTTTCAATCAGGTACTTGTGGATGAGAATACTGCGTGAGGTCTACTGTTCACAGAACTACTAGTTTATTCACCAATAACAACAGTGTTACAAGAAAATAAATAAATAATTCTTCGTTAAATAATTGGCGTGACTAGAAAAAGAAATAAAGAATCATAAATTAATTATTATCAATTAACCATCAATATTATTGTTGGTGATGTTGGAACAGTCATCTAAAATTTCTTCAAATGGGAAGGATCATGTTATAATGACATTGGAGAAAGATAGGAAAACAGCATAGCCGATTTTCTGTTTTGCCACTGCCTTCTATGAATGATAGAAGATACCGGCATATCTGATATTATATCAACCGTCTATTCTCCTCAACAATAATCAATTATTCTATTTCATTCGTTCATAAATTATTGATTTCATTGATGAAAAGATAAATTTACATAATTGAGATAAACTATTTTGTTAATTAAAACACTTATTGACATGGGCTTCTTATTAAATTATTATAACAAAATAAATCTTATAGCACCCTTCATTTTCAAAAAAACTTTAAAATAGTTGAATTGAAGCATATGTTCGTTTTATATTAATTAGTGAATAGTGTTATTGAATTTAATTTTATTTTATAACCTGAAGATGATGTAAACCGAAACTAAGTGTTCAACTATTTTAAAGTTTTTTTTTTTTAAATAAAAGGTGCTATAAGATTTATTTTGTTTTATTAATTTGTTGATTAATTATATTTCCACATTGTTGAAGAGTTATCTGTCAGTGTTGCGGACATAGAAAAGGATAGCGCCATTTGCTTTGACGAATGTGAGACAAGGAGAGCAGCACGAATGTTAATCAAATACTGTCATCATTGCGGGGACCTCACCTTAGTTGTAAGAGAGATGTAGGAGAAAAAGAATAAGGAGAGGAAGATGGGATAGGAGTGAAAGAAGAAGAAGAAGAAGAAGAAGAAGAAGAAAAGAAGAAGAAGAAGAAAAAGGAAAGAAGGAGGATAGTAATGGAGGAAGAAAAAACTAGAAAGACGAGAAGTAGATCTAAATTTTCTGCTAAGAAAAACAGAATAGTAACAGTGAGAGAAAATGATCATATTATAAGTAGAAGTGGAATGGAAATCTAACAGAAAAGAGGAAGGAGGAAGAGAAGATGGAGGAGGAAAAGAAGAAGAAGAAGAAGAAGAAGAAGAAGAAGAAGAAGAAGAAGAAGAGCAGGATCAATAATCAATCTTTCCACACTCCTTCTCACCCTGTCACAATACGCCTTATGCAAAAAACAATAGCCACCCCGCTGTGTTTTAAGACCTTAACAGTGTGAATTCCCTATAGAGACAACAGACCTGAGCTATAAATGCTGCTACAATAACTTGCACCATATAAACGCAACTCTATTATATCCAATGTCTTTCTACATAAATATTATATTGAAACACACACACATATACACACCTTCAGCCCATGTTATATCTGTATTTATCTATATCTCTGTTACATTCTACATTCTATTGATCACCGCTATATCTGTATCTCAATTCTATATTCTTCAGATCTATATTCATCTATAGAACAACCACTAAATCTGATTCACAATCCTTACGAGGATGATAGCACGTTAAAGATGCTACAATATGTTGAATAAGTTATAGATTCAGATAAGTTATAGATTCAGATAAGTTATAGATTCAGGTAACTGGTACAAGGATGTTTTCTTACAAGAGTTCGAATATTTTTATTCTCTATCTTCAAGTTTTGAGGCCAAGAATGAGAATAAACTTATTATTTTTTTGAAAATAATACCATGAATTAAATTACTCCCTATTATTGAATGATATATGAGTTAAAGATGTCACAACTCAAAGTTGGTAAACTGTCTACTAACGTTGGTCACAACCTATCATTTGTTGAACAAACTAAAAACTTCGGTTGTTAAGGCTGTGCAAAGGCTAAAAATAAACTTTTTACTCGTGATATTTCTCTAAGTTTTTCGATTTGTATATCATCAAGCTATCGAAATGAAAATGTTTTACCAGGAAAATACAAGAGAAGATGCCAGAAAAATGGCAAAGATTACAACATTTATCGCCAGAAATCACATTTATTATCAGACTGAACAAAAATAGGGAATCTCAAGCATGTATCTTAATGTTGTACTGCGCAGTGACAGCCGATATTTTAACCGTTCATCAGCAGAATAAATTTAAATTTTACGGATATATTTGAGGATTGAAGGTATTAGGGCTGTGCAAAGGCTAAAAATAAACTTTTTACTCGTGATATTTTTCAAAGTTTTTCTATTTGTATATCATCAAGCTATCAAAATGAAAATGTTTTACCAGGAAAACATTTTTCCGATCATTACTTTTTGAGATATGAGCGACTGAAGTTTGAATTTTTGGGACAGAACATTTCAAATTCGGTACGATATGAATCCATGAGATTCAGAGGATGAATTCCTCATGGTATTGTTGATCTAGTAAATTTTCTGAAAATATCAATTTTTGGAAAAAGTTATTCAATTTACTAAAAATAACTCAACTAAAATATTGTTGGCTATTTTTAGCTCCTCATGATCATCATCCTCCTCCTCCACCTCCATGGATTAATTACCGAAATTACAGTGAAATACAAGTCTAATCAGTGCAGTATTCCTTTTAGCTCTCTATTTCTTCCAAATCTCCTCTTCCACCATCCTCCTCATCCTCCTCCTCCATCACCTCCTCCTACTCCTCCTCCTTCACCTTCTTCTTTTCTTCTTCCTCACCTCATCATCTCCTCCTTCTCCTCAGCGATTGGCAAAGCAGGAATGACTTAATAGTGGTTGGTGCATTGTTATTCCCGACCAGGCAGTGTGGCTAAGCCATTATAAACCCATAGAGAGTTGTTTCACAGTGTACGCTGCTCACATTCTAATCTCCTCCTCGCATTGCACTCTCATCAAACATGGCTTTCAAATACAACATTCAATGCATCCTCTTCTGTCAATAAAATCGACTAACACACTATCAATTGTAGTGAATTAGAGTTCACTTTGTTGAGAATTGAGTTATTCTCGATTTAACAGAGTCATTTGATCATTTTAGTTGTTCATGTAGTCATGTATAGTTGAATATTGCTAACATCTTAACAGTTAGTGATTTCTAAAGCCGTGTCGACACTGAACAAAATAATGTTCGACAAACATATTTTCGCCACACTGCACAGAAAGCAGCTGTTTTCCAGTCCCTTCATAGATCTGAAAGGCATTGTTTGCAGACGACTCTCGTATGACGTCAGAACAGGTTTCTTTCCGGCCTAGGCCGGAAAGAGTACCCTTTCCAGCCGCTAACATGGAACTAAGAAAGGTGATCAAAAAACAGCTGATCAAAAACTTTTCATTATTTGTGTTCATTTTCCATAATAATTAAAACATTTATAATAATATCATCTTATTGTCATTTGAAAGAATAAAAAGGTATAAACTCAACCTCCCACATAATTGAACATCATCTTTAAGGTTATTTAGACAAATCAGAATAAAAAATAATAATACTTGGACAATTTCCTGATATTCAGATTACCTCAAATTTGCTAGAGCTATCACCTGCCACTTCTGCTTTCGGAAGTGCTTAGTAAACAACTATTCTCATATATATTGTTTATTTTTGTGTTTGGCGAAAAATAACGTTCGCACCACGGGCCAAAATGTTTTTCCGGCTCTCAATCTTTTCAGTCGGCTTGAAAACCGATTTCGAGCCGCAAAAGTATCATTTTCTGCTCTAGGTGCGAAATATACTATTGTTGAAACAGTTTGGGCAAATTTTTTCATGTTTGAAAACTAATATTTTCCCGTGGCCAGTGTGGACGCGTCACCAAACAAAATATTTGTGATTGAGGAGAACAGTTTTAATGTTTTTTTGTCATAGTCATTCAATTACAGCTGTTTTACATCCATGAAATCAAGCCGGTAAACAGCTGATTGTAGAACAAATTAGCATATGATTCTTATTACAGCATACTATACTGTAATAAAATCATATATTTTCTTTACAGTCGAGTATGTTCCTAGTTCCAAATTTGGAACAGCAAAACTGCCGCCTTTTAGCTCTCCAGTGGATGTTTTGTCAACTACAATCAGAGATTCCTGATTCGAAACTTGTAAACTAGGTTATGTTTATAGAATGCATGTAGTAATGTCAGCACAAGCAGGTAATGTTTTCTGTTTCTCAATTATTCTTTTATAGATTATTATGACAAAAAATAGTGTAAGTACTTTGACGTGAATGTCTTTGCAGTGCTCGAATGAAATTCTAGTCTCGGCTAACGCCTCGACTAGAAACATCATTCTCGCCATCAAAAGGCCCGCCCCTTCCCGTCCTTGTGACTTAAGATACTGTTACAGCTGTCAACACTGAAAATGTTTGGAAAAACAGTAACGTTTTGTTTCGCAAACAATGATTGACCAAACTTTTTAAAATGTTTGTCCCTGCTCTCCTCAAAAAACATGTTTGCCGAACATGTGTGTCGAACATTTCACTTTTTGTGTAGTTGAGAAGTTGATATTGTGGTAATTATTATTCATATTAAATAAAAATACAAGGAAATTGTCAAAACCGAAACCGAAACCGGTCTTTCTAAGTATCAATTAATCTGTGGTTTTTGAGTATTCTTAGATTCTTGAGTATTAGTATTAGATTCTGTGGTTCTTGAATATTTCTAAGTATTTTTTTTTTCAAAGTCGAACATTTGTTCAGTGTAGACACGGATTTATATTGCTTTCAAATTATAGTTCCATGCATCTTCATTTGTGAAGAAAATCTATCAACACACTATAAACTATTGTGAAAATCATAGTTTACTTTATTGAGAATTGAATAATTTATTGTTGAGTTGATAGCTGATTTTGCTATTATATTCGATCATTTAGGTTAGGTTAACCTAAGGTTAGCTAGGTTAGCTAACCTAACCTAACCTAACCTACCTAACCTACCTAACCTAACCTAACCTAACCTAACCTAACCTACCTAACCTAACCTAAAAATGAATCTTATTGACGGGAAGATCAGATTAATATACTAGGCACCAGGCTATCCTCTATAGAAGCCAGTGACAAGGCAGAGAATCAGCAACGCTGTTCATCTATCTTTCTTCACTGCCATTTCATCGTGTACCTCACTATATAGACTGTTGATTTCATTTGAATTATGTTTCCTTTTTCTGAATCTATCAACACTTCTGAATTGATTTTATTGCATCTCTCTTAATATTTGTAATGTTACGAATAGATCGATATGAGAGAAGTGCACTACGAAAATAGGATGGAAGAGAAGAGGTGCATAGAAAGACAGGCAATGGAGTAGCAAGAAGGATACCAGAAGAAAGGAGAATGGAAGATGAAGTTGTAGAGGGTAGAAATAATTGAAAAAAGAAAGAAGCACAGTACGTGGTGTAGTGATGCAGGAGGAGAAGAGGAGGAAGAATAAGAAGAAGAAGAAGAAGAAGAAGAAGAAGAAGAAGAAGAAGAAGAGAAAAGAAGAAGAAGAAGAAGAAGAAGAAGAGAAGAAGAATAAGAAGAAGAAGAAGAAGAAGAAGAAGAAAAGAAAAGAAGAAGAAGAAGAAGAAAAGAAGAAGAAGAAGAAAAGAAGAAGAAGAAGAAGAAGAAGAAGAAGACGAAGAAGAAGAAGAAGAAGAAGAAGAGAAGAAGAAGAAGAAGAAGAGAAGAAGAAGAAGAAGAAGAAGAAGAAGAAGAAGAAGAAGAAGAAGAAGAAGAGAAGAAGAAGAAGAAGAAGAAGAAGAAGAAGAAGAAGAAGAAGAAGAAGAAGAAGAAGAAAGAAGAGAAGAAGAAGAAGAAGAAGAAGAATAGAAGAAGAAGAGAAGAAGAAGAAGAAGAAGAAGAGAAGAAGAAGAAGAAAAGAAGAAGAAGAAAAGAAGAAGAAGAAGAAGAAGAAGAAAAGAAGAAGGACAAGAACAAGAACAAGAAGGAGAGGAACAATAACAAGAAGATGAATATGAAAAGGAAAGAAATACCAAAAATAATGAATGAAGACATTAAAGTACAAGAAGAATCGACAATAAAGCAACAGTCATGACCGTATCCTCTCTGAATCCTCTCGGTGTTTCAACACCCAAAAATAATCAACAATTATCGACTTCCGCGAATCGAAGGACAGGAAGACACCAAGAAAGAAGGAGAACAAAGGAGAAATAAAGATAGAGGGAAAGAGTAAATGAGAAAGAACAGGCGGCTGTTGTCTAACAAAATTGGTACATGAGTTATTAGTCCATTATGATTTGCATGATATTGCAATGCTGTATTGCATCACATGGTTTTTGCCCAAGATGTGGGAGGGTCTTTGAACTTCCTCTGTTTTTGCAAACTGGTATGTTACTGAACTACAAACAATAAAACATATCGTAATATTCGAGACCAATATTAAAGACTTATATTTTCAAATTGATATTTCAATTTTCATCTTCTTTTTTGTACCTCCTCTTTCCTGTCAATATTCATTTATCCTTCTTTTCTCCTCATTTTGTCTCTTTCATAAGATTTCTTTACAACCCAAATTTCTATTTCTTTGTTTCTTATTTAAGTAATGATTTTCGACATCTTTTTCGTGCCAAATTTATTTCTCAGTTCAAATTCATGTTGAGCAAAATTTCTCATCTCCCTACTCTTTCTTCTTCTCCTCTCTTTTGTCCATCTCTTGTCTTGACTTCTTTCCAATGCTGAATTTGTATCCACATTTCTCTTCTCCCAAGCATTCCACTTTCTTCTCCTCTCTCTTCCATTCTTCTTCTCATTCGATTCCTTTTACTTGTATTTTCCTTCATCCTATCTTGTCATACACATTTTCTTCCCTTGATTCTCCAGTTGATCCTTCTCTCTCCAGCTTAATCAAATGTGTCACCTTTATTCTCTCAGACCATCTCATTCTCTCGCCCGCTCTTTCTCTCTCTTCAATCCCTCTCTTCTATTGGAGTACGAACAGAACGGTCAGGTCGATATGAAGGTTTCAGTAGACTAGAGTTTATCTTCTATGATTCTAACGTTATTATCATTGCACAGCTATATAGAGATAATAATATATCTTAATCGCGACTTACGTTTTGTCTGCACCTTTATCATTTGAAGATTAATTTAGATCAGTTATTGTATCTTAAGTCACAAGGACGGGAAGGAGCTTTTTGCAGGCTAGAATGATGTTTCGACTAGAATTTCATTCGAACACTGCAAAATACATACATTCACGTCCAATTAACTTACATTATTTTTTGTCATAATAATCTATAAAAGAATAATTGAGAAACAGAAAACATTACCTGCTTGTGCTGACATTACTACATGCATTCTATAAACATAACCTAGTTTACAAGTTTTCGAATCAGGAATTTCTTGATTGTAGTTGACAAAACTTCCACCTGGAGCGCTAAAATGCGGTTTTTGTACCAGTTTTGTTGTTCCTAATTCGGAACTAGGAAACAAACTCCACTGTAAAGATCAAAGACATTAAAGATGCATAGACTCACATGCAGCGCTAGTGTCGTACTTGGAATTGAAATCCGCCATTGAGGGGGCAACCCATAAGATTATTACATACCAATGCCACCAATGCCTTTGTGATATATTGTATTACAAATATATATAGATATAATATCTCGTGCTAAAATACCCCAATGGCGGCATTCAATTTCAAGTAAGAGCTATCATTGGGAAGGCATAGACATTGTGGGTCTATATCTCTTTAAGGTCTTTGGTAAAGATAATATATGATATTATTACAGTATAGTATGCTGTAATGAGAATCATATGTTTATTTGTTCTACAATCAGCTGTTTACCGGCTTGATTTTATGGATGTAAAACAGCTGAAATTGAATGACTATGACAAAGAAAATATTAATTTTGATTTCGTAATATGTATAGCCTATTTTCCATTGTTTAAAATGTGAAGGGTTGTGTAGCAGAGAGTACCAAGAGATTCAAATGCGCCCTCAATAACGACAATTATTCGATTCAATATTCTCTAGTTCTCTCTTTCTCTATCCATTTTTCTCTCTCTATATATATATATCTCTCTGTCTCTTTCCAAGTTGCACTGGACAGAGTAATATAACATGAGTAGTGGCAGCTGAATGTAGGCTAACACTGACCAGTGGGATGGGATGTGGTGGGATGTGGTGGGATGGGGTGGGTGATGTGGTAACCGTACAGTTGTTTTCTAATCTTATGAATATTCAAATTTGCAACCGGAAGAAGCAGAAAGAGCAACGGAGAAAGGAGAACTACTCTAGCGATAAGAGGAAAGGAGAGCGAGTGAGAGAGTGGAACTACTCTATCAAGAAGAGCTTCCTCTCAGAGCAAGTTTTTTCGTGGCACTAACAACGCAACTGCTCTAACTCTAGAGCATCTGCTCTATATTGAGGTGCACGTTATAATAGCAGTGGAGAAAGATAGGAGATCAACGTTGCCGATTCTCTGCCTTGCCACTGCCTTCTATAGAAGATAGCTGATATCTTTGGGGACACTTGGAAACCTTGGTATACAATACTCCGATTGATACCATTGAAGAACTCCGATTAAGGATTTTGAACGGAATAGAAATGATAAAGCAGACTCCTGGAATATTTGAACGGGTCCGACAATCGATGAGAAGACGTCTGAACATATGCATTCAGAACAACGGAGGTCACTTTCAACATCATCTTCAGTCTTTTGGTATAAGTTTAATGTCATTTAGATATGTTACTTTCATATAAAAATAAAAATTTTCATAAAAAACCGAATATTTTATTTGCAATCAGCTACAACCAATGAGTTATTAGTTCTCTCCTCATAGAACAGCAAATTTTTGTGGTGTAATGTACTACATAAAAATACATTTTATTCTGATTTAGTTCACACAGCTTACATAATTATTTTCAGAATTAAATTCTCTACAATTTTTATTGCGAAAAATTATTTGTTTACTGGCCATTAAAGAAAGTTATTAGGCATCAAACGTAGAAGTCTGTGTTTTTCTACTTGGATTTTTTGCATATTTCAACTTTTTTCTCAAAAACTACTCACACTACAGCTTCCAGACTACTTTTATTCAATTTTTCAGATATTTTTCCATATGAATCCACCATACGTTTTTTAAAAACTAGAAGTCCCCAAACAATTCAGCATCGCTGTATTTCACCAGAGGAACTGAATTCCGGGCGAAATCTTTCACTCTGTATAGCTCGCTAATGAAGCGTTTATGGATATATGTTTATAAAATCTTTTCTTATTTTTACCTCTACTATCACGTATCAGATTATTTTTACCATAATTAAGAATCACCCTGTATAACTAGGATTTACTCTGAAAATATTTCGAGTAAAGCATATTTGTTCTATGTAGCCTAAGTGATCTCCATACATTCTTCACTAAACTTCCTTCACAAACGCGTATTTGTTCAGTTCCCAACATATTTGAGGAGAACCAAGTGAAAAGAACTGATAAAAAAGTAGTGAAGAAAACTAAAAATAGCAATTTTTGAAGTCGAATCCCAGTTCAACACGAGCGAACGATTGAAAAATTATGTAGAAAATTTGACTTTCAGTAGCAACCAACACTCAACTTCCGCTTGACTGCAGAGATCACGTCCTATATCGATAGTGATCAACATCGATAACAGATAACATCGACTCTCGATCCATCAATCGATATATTATCTTGTTGGATCACACTCAATTCTTCATCTTTCTCTCTCGCAGCCGTTTTAAACGCGGGCAACATTATTTTCTCTTCTCCCAGGCAATGTCTGGCTGGAAGCATGAGTCAGTATATATGTATTTATGGGTGAATACATATGTATTTGGCAGAATATATATGTGTTTCAGGTATATATAGGTCGTGGCGACCTCCCCAAAACCCTATAAATTATTCATGATCGTTCAGTTGTGCTCATGATAGGAAAAAAGGAGAAAAAACGTTGAAAAAGCAACAGTTCAACGTATTTTCTTCCCAGCATATTGGAGTATAGTAGTAAGGTACGATTTTATTGGCACCGTGCTAGCTAACACGTTGGAGTGTTGTGTCTATCGTGAGTGGTTCGGAAGTCACCTAACTTTTATGGTTTTAGGATGTTATTGTTAAAGTGCGTACAGATTTACGCGCCGCGAACATGAGCAATTCACTTTTAATCAGCTGATGCCAAGCTTTTCATATCTGTAAAAATACATATATAGTCAGCTGATTAAAAGTGAATTTCTCATGTTTGCGGCGCGTATATCTGTACGCACCTTAAGACTCAGTGGGAATATTGTACACTTTGTCATAGACCAAGTTATCAACACGTTTAAGAATAGATCGAAATAGAAACAGACAGGATATGGGATAAAAAGATTGATTGATTGAGTACTTTATTTATGTAGATTACAATATATACTGGCTTATACACTTATATACAATAGCTTACAATACAGCAAAATTATAGATGAATTGACATAATAGAGACTAAGAAAATAATTATTGAACTGTATATGATATGAAAAAGCAATTTGTGATATTATAACTATAGATAATAATTGTATTGTTATGCATCTACATAAATTGGTGGAGCTTTGGACATATCAATGTCCATTCTTCGGAAAGAATATTGAAAATATCCTCCTCACTAACTCTCTACCAGAAAGATAGAGATAACGAGAAGGGAGAAAAGAAAGTACGAGTAATTCATGTTTAGGAAGACACCTGAAGAGGGAATAGGAACCCAAAGTACACAGGGAAACCAAAATTTATAATCGCAAAGGTTCAGGGGTTGATTCCCATCATACATTTTTTGTTTTGAAATGGTGTTTAGGAAGCTTCCTAGAACAGACACTCAAGATGGAAGCTGAAATCCTTGAGAACAAAAGGTAATAGGACTTAAGAGAAGAAAATAGTCGGCAAAAGTGAAGGAAAAAGGATAAATAATATACCAAGAGAGAACAGAAAAGGACACGTTAAGGAAAGATTAAATTAACGGACCGTTATAGAACAGACCGACAGAGATCAGGAGAGGACAGCATAAGGTTCAATAAAACAGGAAAATTGAGCAGGGTAACTAAAACGATAAGTAAGAAACGGTGAAGTAAGAATATAGCAATGGAAAAATTCGAAAAGAATATGACAACATGAGACTAAAAGACGTAAGATAAACCAGAGTAAGGCTTAAAAACGTACGTCTATTAAATTTGACTGATTGTTCATGCTCCTTCGGTTCTCTTGAAATTGATTCAAATTTCGTCATTTTTTTCGTGTTAATTTATTTTCCTACAGTTACGTTGAAAAGTGGCCATTGCTGTACTGATTACAGAACGCAAAGAATCACTTTTCCGCTCTAGTGCGGGAAAAATTTTTCTGCACTCCAGATTTGCAACATGGCAACGCAAAATACATAGTAGGTTATATGGAGCAACAGTGCAGAAAAATCAAAATGAAGTTGGTAACAGTGACTGCTGTGGCTGCTATAGTGAGCAGAGGTGCAACGAAGCACAACGCGCCAATTATTAATTATATATTATAACCAAGGACAGCGAGGACTTTAGGATTTTAGGATTAAGGTTTTTATCAATAATAAAATTACACAGAGAAACATTTGATGGATTTCAGGCAATTCTACCCATAATTACCCACTTTTCATATTCAATGGTAACTGTAGGAAAAACTTAATGTGAAATACGTGCGCAAAGTTCCTCTGCTGCACTCAAGAAACCATTCCGCCCTCGCCTACGGCTCGGGCGTAAACGTTTCTTTCGGTGCAGCAAACTGTCACTTTGCGCACTAGTTGCACAAATAACTATTTCACTGTGTTTTCTCCTAAGCTTTCATACTACTTCACGAAGGAAAATAGAAAAGATTCATATTCTTATCCCCTGTGAGACTACTTGATGTTTTAAATCACATTTTATGTTCAAATGCCAAAAATTACATCAAATTATATTCCCCGTAATCTCATTCTTATTTTTCAACTTTGTTTCTCATGTTTAAGTTAACATAATGTGATTACATATTACACATTTTCAAAATTACATTGAATTCTTCCCTCCCATGCTTCTATTCTTTGTTTTTTGCCTCGATTTCCATGTTAAGTAACTGAAAAACACACATATACAACGAAAAGTATTGAAAGAATTCGGCAATAGCCAGAGGCAACTTATACAGTCTGGCCACTTCTAAACAATATCAGAGTCTGTAGAATCAAACTGGTTCTTCTCAGCTGCCAGGCACCAAACAGTCTACCAGAGTTCTTTCTGTTTCTTTCTTCGGTCTTCTTAATTCTTGTTCTTCCTTGTCTTCTATTTTAATTACTGTTTCTTTTCTCACTTACTTCATGTTTTCTTACTGGTTTTAAGCTTCTCCTCTTTGTTGTATTCTTGTTTACTCATAAATTATGTATTTCTTCTCAAATTAGAACAAATGATTCTGTAACTCTGTAATTGGTGAATTGACAAGGATATAATCAGCTGACAAGTGATTACACAGATGTGTGGAAAAGCCAGTCTATTGCTGTATTTCCATAAGGTCTATAGTTTCAATCAGGTACTTGTGGATGAGAATACTGCGTGAGGTCTACTGTTCACAGAACTACTGGTATCTATACACAATCTAGCTTCTTTGTACTACTTTTCATCGGCTGTCGATTGTCTGTCTAATCAAACCGTAAATACATGTTTTTATGCAATAATAAAGCATTTTTCTCATTCTATTTAGTTATCCATCTATTTTATCATCAAAACTACATAGTGAAAGTGTCTTCTACGCAAATAGATCATTTCAACTAATGACCTAGTCGAGCTAGTTCTAACGCTACACTCAGTCTAGTCTCCAAAATTATAATATCACCAAATTATATCTATATTCAAAATATCCCGATATTTATATAAAAGTCTGTTCTATATAGTTTACATCAGGGTTTCCACAACTGTGAGATTTTCTATAGTCAGCATTGTTTAAATGGGGAGTGTTAATGTTATTTATGATAGAAGATGACAGTTGAAAGTGAATTACATTTGTCAACAATCTTCTACAAACTGTCACCATTGGTTATATTGGAAACTCTAATGTTATTTATGAGGAAATCTGACAGATGAAGGTGAATTTCACTAGTCAACACTATCCAAAACCATTAGAAACATTCCAAGGTCATCCAAGCTCTATTTTGTCATTCACCAGTTCCAATAAATTCATGAATCAAATTATTTCTTTGAAGAGCGTGAGAAAATCTGTCAGAGAACCGGTTGATTGTAATCGAAAGATCGATTTTATTGATAAAATTTATTTTTGAATGAATTTTCGATCGTAGTAAACGCCTTCAATTGATGAGAACTTTCCGTTCATTCATGAGGTAACTTGTTTACAAATTTCAGTTAGGAATAGATTGGTTCCATGTTTTTACCTTCACTTTTGAGGTCTGGTTGTTGATGAATTACTTAATTTAGGATATTATTATTTATAGTGAGTTATAATTCTGCTTCAGGGTCTTCACACAAAGACTTGACTTGTAGGCTAGAATGGATATTTGAATACATAAGTTAATCAAGAAATAAGAATACTTGTGAAATTGGAACAATTATTATCAGTAGTACATTCTAATTGACCGAGCGAAGTGAGGTCTAAGATTTAAGACGACGGTTTGGCATTTCTCTTAATGTTTAAATGTTTATATATTTATATGTTGCGCATTTACGGCGAAACGCGGTAATAGATTTTCATGAAATTTTACAGGTATGTTCCTTTTTTAATTGCGAGTCGACGTATATACAAGGTTTTATGGAAACTTTGCATTTCAAGGATAATATAAAAGGAAAAAGGAGCCTCCTTCATACGCCAATATTAGAGTAAAAATCAGACTATAGAATTATTCATCACAAATCAGCTGACAAGTGATTACACAGATGTGTGGAGAAAGAAGCCAGTCTATTGCTGTATTTCCATAAGGTCTATTATAGTTTCAATCAGGTACTTGTGGATGAGAATACTGCGTGAGGTCTACTGTTCACAGAACTACTAGTAGATCTAGAAGAGGAGAGAGCTATCTGCTTAGTCGAATAATAGACGAGGATTTAGCAACATCAATGTTAATCAAATACTGCTATTATATCGTGGTCCTCACTATAGTTTTTGGGCAAAATTTTCATCTTTCAATAAACTTAGCAGCCCTTGGAGAAAGAAAGTATCAAAAGTGAACTGGGTGGCCCTTATAGATACAAGTTCCCACGCCCTTTGAGGTGGACCCTCAGTACTGAAGGACTTCCGCCCTCTTAGGAAATACTGTATGTAAGCAATATTTGGGTGAAAGTGATCCCTTCCACTGAGGCTAAGAACTTGTGGGAACAATAAGTGTCTGTGAAGAAGACCATGAAAAGAAAAACTGTGAGCGAGTGAAAAAGAACGAGAAGGGGAAGAAGATGTGACGGAGAATAAGAAGAAGTAGGAAGCAGATAGAAAAGGAGGTGGAAGGGAAAGAGTAACAAGGGAAGAAGAAGAAGAAGAAGAAGAAGAAGAAGAAGAAGAAGAAGAGAAGAAGAAGAAGAAGAAGATGATGATGAAGAAGGAAGAAGAAGAAGAAGAAGAAGAAGAAGAAAGAAGAAGAAGAAGGAGAAGGGCTTTGCCCTTAAAACAATAGGGCTCACTAGATACAAGACTACTTATGATGAGGGCTCTTATAGGAAGTTTAGACCAACCACGTAGACAGGGAAGAGTAATAGGAGACATTCTTGGGAGAGGGTATGAAGAATCTATGAGATAGTTATGTCAGGAAGGGACGATGACAAATTGGGCTGACGACAAAGTGGGCGTCCGCCAAAGTTGCACGCCGTCAAACTGGGCTGCATTCCTTAGAGTGCAAGCTTGGCGGTGCATGCAACGACAAACTGGCACTCCTCAGATTTTGTCACCAGGCGACAAAGTTGCACGCCGTCAAACTGGGCTGCATTCCGCAGAATGCAAGTTTGGCGGTGCATGCAACGACAAACTGGCACTCCTCAGACTTTGTCACCAGGCGACAAAGTTGCACGCCGTCAAACTGGGCTGCATTCCGCAGAATGCAAGTTTGGCGGTGCATGCAACGACAAACTGGCACTCCTCAGATTTTGTCACCAGGCGACAAAGTTGCACGCCGTCAAACTGGGTTGCATTACTTAGAGTGCAGGTTTGGCTGTGCATGCAACGACAAACTGGCACTCCTCAGATTTTGTCACCAGGCGACAAAGTTGCACGCCGTCAAACTGGGCTTGCATTCCGCAGAATGCAAGTTTGTCGGTGCATGCAACGACAAACTGGCACTCCTCAGATTTTGTCACCAGGCGACAAAGTTGGACGCCGTCAAACTGGGCTGCATTCCTTAGAGTGCAAGCTTGGCGGTGCATGCAACGACAAACTGGCACTCCTGAGATTTTGTCACAAAACGACAAATTTGCACGCCGTCAAACTGGGCTTGCATTCCGCAGAATGCAAGTTAGGCGGTGCATGCAACGACAAACTGGGCTGGAATACCAGTTTGTCGTTGGCCCACATTGTCGTCAGCCCAGTTTGACGCGGTCCAGTCAGGAAAACGAGCTAGAAGAAGTGTTAGAGGAAGAATATCCACAAAAACTTATAGAGTATGTCACGAAATATGACTATAGTAACAAATGGAACTGTTAAGGGAATGAGAATATGATTTGATTATTTCACGAAGTCTGCAAGTCTTTCACTAATGCATCTTCCTAATGAACTTCATTCAAGCAGTACCAACTCAATTTTTTTCTGAAAAAATTTTCACTTTTCATAATATGCTGTATCTTGTTTTACTGTCAACTTCCTTTCCATTCAAATTCTTCTCTTCTCCCAATTTTAATACTATAACACTTTTATATCTTTATGTATCTGTTTTTCACCTTCCTGATTTATTCCTATTTTTTTCTAATCGTCCTCCTCCTCTTCTTCTTCTTCTTCTTCTTCTTCTTCTTCTTCTTCTCATTTTCCTTCATTTTTCCATCTACCCTATCCTCTCCTTCTATTTGGTAGAGAGTTAGTGGGGAGGATATTTTTAATATTCTTCCCAAAGAATGGACATTGATATGTCCAAAGCTCCGCCAATTTATGTAGATGCATAACAATATGATTATTATCTATAGTTATTATATTACAAATTGCTTTTTCATATCATATACAGTTCAATAGTTATTTTCTTAGTCTATATTATGTAAATTCATCTATAACTTTGCTGTATTGTAAGCTATTGTATATAAGTGTATAAGCCAGTATATATTGTAATCTACATAAATAAAGTACTCAATCAATCAATCAATCAATCATTTTTCCATCTACCCTATCCTCTCCTTCTCCTACATTTTCTTCTTCTCCTTTGCGTTCTTCTTCACTCTCTTTTCAAGGTCCTTTTTGTTCACAATTTCCCTTGCTCTACCCTCTTCTCATGCCTCTTTTGCCTTTCTGGCACTTTTCTCCTTTTCTCCACCTTTTCCGTCTTCTTATCCTTCGATTGTTTTTCTCCTCCTGCTTCTTTCTTCACTTCTACATCTCCCTTTTCCTCTTTCTTTTCCCTTCTTCTTCTGCTCCTTGTTCTTCATCTTCTTTTCCTCCTCCTCCTCCTCCTCCTCCTCCTCCTCCTCCTCCTCCTCATCCTCCTCCTACTCCTCATCTTCTTCTTTCCCTTCTTCAACCACAAAACAATCACGTACTTGCACGCTGGCGCATGCCAACCTAATTCGATTGAGGCCAATTTTATGATTGAATTAACTTGTAAAGAAGCCTCAGAGCTCAGAGGCTGCGTTTTGTAATAGGCTGTAAATGCGGTCTCTCTATAGTGGTGAGATTACACTCAAAACTGACAGCCCTGTTGAATGGCAAGCACCGATGCCATCCATAAGCAATGCTCTGACAGATTCAAGTGAATTCACTACAACAGTTGAAATACAACACTCTGTCAGCATCGGTTGAACGGGGGGAATTGATGCTATTTACTAGTTATTCTGACAGATTCAAGTGAACCAGACTCTACATCCAATTCATCTCCAGAATGTAAATTGCACTTATTATCCGATTTACACGGCCACCACTAATAAAAACCTAACACTCACTTGTCACTGTGGGTCTTCGCATTATTTGGCTTCATTTTCTCTCTCTTTCTCAGGTTACTCGTCCCTCTTCGTCTTTGTCCTCTTTATACTATTTCTATCCCTCATTCTTTGACATATCCTTCCTTCTTTCATTTTTGCATACCTTCTACTTCGTATTCATCTAAGTTAAATTTAATTTGATATCGTATTCTTCTATATATCCCTTCCTTCAGTTATTCCCTCTCTCTTTTTTAGGCTATTCGTCTCTTAAAAAAATTAAGGTACCATATCCATATCTGTAAAAATTTCAGGAGCTCCGCCCCATCTATGCAAAGTTTGATTTTAATCAAAGTCTAACTTTTTCAAAGTTAGATTCTCAATTATCAGGCTTCAGATACAATTTAAACAAAAAAATCTATTGGAGAAGATTGAGCATGAAAATCTCTACAATTAATGTTCAGTAACATCTTAAATTGAAAATAAGCTCGAAATTCGAGAAAATGTAATTATCCATTTGCAAACTGTTGGCAACTGTTGATTCTATTGAATGATTCACTTTGAAGAGATAGCAGGCCTTGTATGTCTCCAGCGTTATTGTCCTGTCATCAGCTGGCTCAGATCTTTGTTCATAAGTAGACTTGAGATGCGCGTGAACACTAGCGTCAGGTGATCAATTCTCATAACGGCAAGGAAAGTTGTGTGAGTGCGCCACACCAGATTTTTCAAGTAGTGATGGGAAGCAGTATCTATAAGTGAAATTTTGATAATTTGAAGTGATAGAGAGGCATTCATCTTCTGGAACTCTGAGACTCTTCAATACACTAATGGATTCAAACTCTTTGAACTAACAAACTTATCAAATAGACCTCTTGAAAGTAATCTAGCTCTAACGAGTGAATAGGTCTACTTGAGTACAAATGAGTATCCACTCGAATACAAACGAGTAACTACTCTTACACCTTACAGTGTTCAAAGAGGTTCGAACTAATAATGAAATGGAGATTCATCCGATAAATACTCAAATACAAACGAGTGACTACTCAAACACCTTTCAGTGTTCAAAGAGGTTCGAACCAATAATCAAATGGAGTGATATCTGATTCAGATATGTCAAGTTGGCACCCCTAGTGCTAGAATTGGGGTTGGTAGCCCTGTTTTATTTGGAGGGTAATCTCTTGTAGGACTGGTGTCAATAGAGACACCTCGTTCGATTATGCTCCGATGTTTAATCTTGCTGAGTGATTTGTTCGGGGTACTTGAGATGGGTGTTTTTTGGAGGATGTATCTTTTTGAAAATCTATTTGGGGATACAGTTTGGGGTGGTGAGGATTGATGGATTTGGAAATTGAGAGAATTGGGGATTGGAAACTCTTGCAAAGGGTATGAATGAAGACACCTAGTTCGAGTATGGTAAGCTGCTTAATGCTACTAAGTAATCAAAGGAAAAGTAGTAGGATCTACTCCAATTATTCAATTATTCAGAATTACACAACTTACAGAAAAGTACCACAGGCTAAATCTCCCAAAACGGTTCCAATTCTAATTTATAAAACAGTCCAAATGTAGCTAAGTTATGTGTCACTTAACATTCTTCAATTACACACTTAATTTACAATTCAGAACACATATAAATCATTTTTAAATAAAAAAAATACTTCTCAATTGAATTAAATTGATTATAAATAATTGTAAAATTCCAAACTTTGAAAAGAGCTATAAAATTTTGAGACCGAAAAGCCAAACACTATTTAGAACTTATTACAGAGTAGTAGTAGGGTAGGAAGATGGAAAAGACAGAGAGAGAAAGAAGAAAGATGAGGAGAGAGAAGAAGAAGAAGAAGAAGAAGAAATAGAAGAACGTCTTGTTGCCTACAAAGTAGAGAGATACTAGACAGCTTGGTTCCATGTTTTAGCCTAGGCTTGCCACTTAGCCCAACTACTGACAACCTTTTTTTATTCTTAACTGACTCTGCTATGCATGTCTATAACTTCCCACTGGGCTGTCGAATCCAAAATTAAATTCAGAATCTTATCAACTGTCTCTGTCATACCTTTCTTTCTTTCTATCCTTACTCTCAATACTTTTTATAGAGTTATTCTGTCTTCCAAACTCTTTCCTGTCTTCCTTTTCCTTTTAATATTTCTCTTCATGCTGCACGACTCTTCTCTATTGAAGATAGAATAGAATAGTTACTGTTAGGGCCGGTTTCCGAGCTCGGGAGATTTGTGGTATTACAGTGAAAAGAGGAGACTTTTAATAAAAGATGAAAACAACAAATCTTCAAATTTCCCTTGAAAATATCTATAATGATAAAGAAAATCAATATGTAAACAACAATCCCGAAAACATCCAGTCAAAATATGTTGGATAGACAGAACAGGTGTTTCGTGATGAAATCTAGATTGCAAGTTAATTTGCAATGCAAGAAGGCATTCAAGATTCAAGAGTTGGCGAAGTTGGTACGCCATTTTGATTGTAGCTGATGATAAGGGCTGCGACCCGTCAGCTTGCCAAATATAAAGGTCTCTTTGAACTATTACTAGATGCCGACATCCTACATATCTCACCTTACTGTACATACCTTTCCGTAGACATAGTCATAGTTTTGAACATTGTAACAAACTCGAAAAATTCTATATTCCTCTCTTAAACCCGGTTGCACAAAAGCCACTTAAATTTTAATCGTAACTAGCAGGTACAAATCAAATCAAGTTCTATTGTTCACATTGGTACACATCAAATAACTAGAAGTTCTGTGAACAGTAGACCTCACGCAGTATTCTCATCCACAAGTACCTGATTGAAACTATAGACCTTATGGAAATACAGCAATAGACTGGCTTCTCCACACATCTGTGTAATCACTTGTCAGCTGATTTATAATGAATAATTCTATAGTCTGATTTTTACTCTAATATTGGCGTATGAAGGAGGCTCCTTTTTCCTTTTTATATTATCCTTGAAATGCAAAATTTCCAAAAACCTTGTATAAACGTCGACGCGCAATTAATAAAGGAAAATACCTGTCAATTTTCATGAAAATCTATTACCGCGTTTCGCCGTAAATGCGCAACATAAAAACATATAGACATTTAAACATTAAGAGAAATGCCAAACCGTCGACTTGAATCTTAGACCTCACTTCGCTCGGTCAATTATAGGCTACATTGAAAAGCAGCAAAATACAAAATCAGAATATTAAGAAATAAATAATTAAAAACTTGACAAACTGAAAACTTGACCTAATAGAATCTTTAGAATCAAAAGAATTTTGAATAAGCCTATAACCATCCTCGGTAAATAGAATCTATATGCCAACTCAAAAAATCTCTTACTCCTCTCTTAGACCCGGTTGCAGAAAACCCACTTAAATTTTAATCGTAACTAGCAGGTAACCCGTGCTCCGCAAGGGCTCGATTCATGTTAATGAAGGGCTTGGATTCCATGTTTATCAGTGTTGAGTAGTTTGTCTTCTATAGAGGAAAGCAGATACTGTGCTATATCTGATGTAATATACTGTTCATTCTTCTCTACAACAACCAATTATGTTTTATTCGTCAAGAAAGTGTATTTTTTATTATAATTGAATGATAAATTTTCATAATATGGAGATTAGATAAATTTTGTTAATTTACTATATTTCTATATTTTTGAAAAACGATTGACAACGTTTTTTTCGCTTGTTCGTGGGAATTGGGAAGTGCAAGGGTGATTATAGAATGATCAAACGTCCATGCCTATTCGATGGGATTCGGCAGGATTCGAACCCGCGACCAGGTAGGAACGTCCTAGTCAACTCGACTATCTAACTGGCACGTTCCGGATCTAGAAAAGGATAGCGCTATCAGCTTTGTCGAATGATAGACAAGGATAGCAATACTTCTGTGGCAACTCAATTTAAATTAAAGTGTATGATAATCTTATCTCCTACTCCCACTGGCAAACAAGAGTTATCTTATGCCAGTGGCTTTTTCACTTACAATCTACTAGTAGTTCTGTGAACAGTAGACCTCACGCAGTATTCTCATCCTCAAGTACCTGATTGAAACTGTAGACCTTATGGAAATACAGCAATAGACTGGCTTCTCCACACATTTGTGTAATCACTTGTCAGCTGATTTATGATGAATATTTCTATAGTCTGATTTTTACTCTAATATTGGCGTATGAAGGAGGCTCCGTTTTCCTTATATATTATCCTTGAAATGCAAAATTTCCAAAAACCTTGTATATACGTCGACGCGCAATTAAAAAAGGAACATACCTGTCGAATTTCATGGAAATTCATTACCGCGTTTCGCCGTAAATGCGTAACATAAAAACATTTAAACATTCAAACAATATAAACATTTAAACATTAAGAGAAATGCCAAACCGTAGACTTGAATCTTAGACCTCACTTCGCTCGGTCAATTATTAAATTGTAGTTGAATTCTTGTATTTGTCTCGCTAGACACTATTTTGATTTCTGTATTTGTATTTATGAGTGTAAAATAAATTTGAATTCGAATTTAAAAAACTTCTCAACCAAAGTGCAATACTGTCAAATACTGTCATTATAATATGGACCAAACTCAATTATTGCAAACGTCTATAGCAAGACACTGTAACAATATTTCATCGACTAACAATAAAAAACTCGAAAAAACCAGTACACCTTACTTTTTGAAAAAAACCGTAATACAGTTAACCCTAAAAAAACTGCCACCTGCCCGGCTGGAGATCACTTACAGATGTACCCATGGGGTGGAGTGTGGAGGGGTCAATAATTTCGGGTTTTGGGCCAGTTTGTGGGTGTTGTGGAAGGGGGGAAATTTGGTAGCTTTTTTGGCTCGTGCCCTGGAATGGTAGGGCCCTATTAACAACCGGCATAAATCATTGTTATTAGGGGATTAGTTCCTAGCTGTTTCTCTCTCTAACACACACACTCACGCTCACTCTCTCTCACTCACACACACTTTCTCTTTCACATCATCTCTATGTCATTATTTCTGTTTTTCGGCGTTTTTCTTCCTGTTCTTACATTCGTTGTTCATCCTCTTCCAATTTCTAAATTCTCTCTCCTTCTTAGCATTGTCAATCTTCTGTTCCTATTTTTTACTCCTAATTTCAATTTATTTAAAACTTTGCACACACTCTCTCTCTCTTTTGGTAGAAAGTTAGTGGGAAGGATATTTTGAATATTCTTTCCGAAGAATGGACATTGATATGTCCAAAGCTCCGCCAGTTTAATAGATGCATAACAATATTATCTATAGTTATTCCAAATTGTTTTTTCATATCATATACAGTTCAATAATTATTTTCTTAGTCTATATTATGTAAATTCATCTATAATTTTGCTGTAATGTACGCTATTGTATTTAAATGTATAAGCCAGTTTATATTGTAATCTACATAAATAAAGTAATCACAATCAATCAATAAATCTCTCTCTACATCTCTCACTCAGTTTCTCTCTCTTCCTCTGTCGCGCTTTCTCCATTTTCAAAAAATTCGAAGTTAATGATAAATTGCAACAATAAGGCCCGGTTGTACAAAAGCCGGTTAAATTTTAACCGAGATTAATTTCACGAGAACCAATCAGAGAAGGCCTTTTTGATAAGACAGCTTCTCTGATTTGTTCTCTTGAAATTAATCACGGTTGAAATTTAACTGGCTTTTGTGCAACCGGCACTTCGTCAGAGTATAAGCTGCAGTAATGGGATAATCAAACTTCTAATACCTCTTCAAGTTAACGTATTGATAATGTAAGTTCATGTTGATTGTTGTTAATCCTAAAAACAATTGAAGAAGAGGTTGTGTTTCAGAATTCAGCACAATATCGAATCCCTCATATTAAGTAACATCTTCCCCGTATCCCAGTTGGATTGATAGCACCAATCTATTTACACATGAAATAAATGAATAATTAAAATTGTTCAAATGGATGATAGTTTTGAATAGAGATTGACTATACTATAATAATAATTGTATTGTAATCCAGATTAAGTGCAACAAAACCAAACAATGTGACTTCATCAACTGATCATCTCTCCCCTCATCTATAAATCTACATCGTGGATCACTGTTTTTTGAAACTCATTATCTCTTATGTGTTTGTTCATACTGAGTGACGCGTGCCCCAAAAACTCAACAGGTGCAATCCCTCTTTTTCATTTCATCTGTTCAAACTTCTTCTTCTGCTTCACCTTCTTCTTCTTCTTCTTCTTTTTCTTCTTCTTCTATTTTTCCTTTTTTTTACAACCTCACAACCTGATCAACCGCAGGTGCATTATCAACCTTTCAACATATCGGCCATCTACTCCTCCTTCTTCTCTTTCTCCATCTTCTCGGTCACCTTCTTCTTCGTCTTCTCCTTCTTCTTTCTCGTTGTCGTCGTCCCCGTCTTCCATGTCTTTCTTCTCTTCTCTTTCTACCTCATCCAACCAACAATTATTAATATCACATTCATCAATATTGATCCAGGAGACATTTATTTATTCCGAGAAAATTCTGATGGAATAAGCGCAGTGAGACATGATAATATTCTCTCCTAATAGTCTAACAACACCTATGAAATATTGTGATTGTACGATGTTACTTGTAGTAAAACTCCCAGAAATATACTTTCAGTAATACTTTGAAATTGTACAATAGATTAATCATAAATTATAATAATACTGGCATAAAAATGTTATTCAATTTTCCTAAATTTCAATTAAATATCAAAGTATCCTGTTTTGAACTTTATTCGATTTATCACGTGTATTTCACAAGTAAATCAATGAATAATACTGGCAGCCAATAACATTCCCTGTCTAGAAGCCGCTGGTAAATACTGCAAAAAGAGTGAGGATGTTGATGAAAATTTCAAGTTCCAATTTGTTGAAAATTCAGTTGAATTCTGATTCTGACCATCAACTGAAAATGGAACCACTTTTTATAATTTTGAGACAATAATCACATCAATTGCATCATGACTGAACACCTGCAGAAACAGAAATTAAATTTGAGTGGAGTTAGTGGAAGATAGCGGTTAAGTGGGTGACGTCTGACAGGGAAAAGATAACTGAAGAAACTTGCGGAGAAGAAGGAGAAAAAAAGAGAAAAAGAAGAAGAAGAAGAAGAAGGAGAAGGAGAAGAAGAAGGAGAAGAAGGAGAAGAAGAAGAAGAAGAAGAAGAAGAAGAAGAAGAAGGAGAAGAAGAAGAAGGTGACCGAGAAGATGGTGGAAGAGAAAAAGAAGAAGAAGTAGAAGTAGTAGAAGTAGAAGAAGAAGAAGAAGAAGAAGAAGAAGAAAAAGAAGAAATTAGTAAAGGTGTAGTAGCCACAATGTACTAGGGTTTCGTGTTTTAGCTCGTGCGTTAGTAGTTTATAATTCCTTAGCAGGTGAGGCATACACCTGTAGACCTGTAGACCTGTAGACCTACAGTGGTAGACATTAGAATTATTAGTGGATGTATGGGAAGGTGTCCTGGCCCGGACAACATTATTATTTATTTATAAGCAGCAATGGGTGGCTTAATGGGTCACGTGGTCACAAGAAAAAACTGTTGAGAGAATGAAAGAGAACATCGAAAAAGAGAAAAAATCGAGACCAAGAAAAAGTGATCACTTGTTACTTCTACAACATATCCTGGCCACAATGTTAAAGACTGCATTGGAAGTTTATAATTACTGTTATTTTAAGCTGGGGTTTCTCACAGCATGAGGATCTCAGATTGGGTAGATTTCAATTTGTCAAAATAGCCCAAAATATTATGTTCAATTATGTTTTAATGGGAAGGTTGAGTTTATACTTTTGGATAGCAATATGTTGATATTATTGGAAATGTTATTATTCTTGAATAATGAACACAAATAATGAAAAGTTAGTCGATCAGCTGTTTCAGCACACTTGAAATTTGGACAATATGAATGTCAACAATGCTTGTCGTCATCGACTGCGAAAGTTTACGCACAAGCGAAAAAGCACCTTTAGAAGGTATATCCGATATAATACGTTAAGTCTTTACGTTTTTGGGTGTGAAATGTAGTCAAGATTTTTGACTTAGGCCGGTTACAGAGCTTGACCGACCGTCAGTGCGTATGTACCATCCTGACCGTACGCATCGATGAATCAGTTTTACACATTCAGAGCTCGACCGATCGTCAGTACGTATGCACCATCCTGACCATACATCAGTTTTTCTGACGCACAAAATGAACGCCTTTACAGATTGTTATTGCACCTTATTATCTTCGTAAACGAAAGATTAAAAAACGTAGATATCAAGTTCACCCGATGGTCGCCCAAAGAGCATTTCAAAGGGAATTTAGTACCATTATAATTATTATACATCATTGCTTGGGTTGAAGATACATTTTTCAACTACCTCAGAATGTCCATCAGAAATTTTGATGAGTTATTTCGAGCTTGTATCACCATTGGGAATACTTGCAGTCACTTTAAGCTACGGATCAAATAAATGCAGATAATATTAATAATATATGATTTTTTCAATAAAAAATTTAGAAATGATTGAAGAAATGTATAGAAAAACTCGAAATTCAAATATGACACTATTAATTGAATTCATTCATTATTCTATTCAATATCAGCTGATTGTCGGGCAGAGGTGTCGGGCTACTGATCAGTACAGCTCTGAAAGATTCTGTTTGTTTCAATAGCGCGTCAGTCGACCGATGGAACGGATGCGCACGAGCTCGACCGATGGTCTTCGTACGCTGTATAAAACGCATGGTCCTGACCGTGCGCATGCGTGCCGTCAGTCCTGCTCTGTACGGATACATGGAATATCTATGGAAAAGACAAGCGCGACTGACGTACGCACTGACGGACGCTCGAGCTCTGTAACCGGCCTTAATAGTTATTTATGTATTAAGAGCGTAATGCGTTATCACGCGACGCGAAGCGGAGCGTCATAATTTTGCAAGAGCGATAAAGAAGCATTACGCGCGAATTACATACAAATTTTTTTCTACAACTGCCCAAACCTGTTAAATTACTTATATCGGCGGAGTTACAACTACTGCCCTTTTAGGTTAAGATCTGACTTTTTGGCGAGCTGCTTACAATCAGCTGATTAGGAAGCGTAAAGTAAATCTACTGCGCATGCGCGGATGGATGGTTAGCGAGCGAAAAAGTAGATTCTCCTCAGAAATAAGCTGTTTTACGAGGAGAATTGAGTGTGTAAATTCTTTATTTACGCGCAGTTGTAGAAAAATGTATTTTTTATTTGTAGACGTGGCGAAGTTTGGACAATAATGTCCGCTTTACCACTCAACCACGAAAGTAGAAAAAGAATACGAAGACGTAGAAGAGAAAGGAGTAGAATAATACAAAAGAAGAAGAAGAAGAAGAAGAAGAAGAAGAAGAAGAAGAAGAAGTGGAAGAAAATAAGTAAGAAGACGTCCAGAGTTTAAGCATGTTGAAGAAGATGGACTATGGACTCGTAGTGAATAGTGTAGCCAAGGGGAGGACATACTCAGGCTATGTTGTAATTTGCATAAAGACTTACTTCTGATCACTGAGGGCAGCTTGCTTACTGGTGCATACACAAGGTGGAGGAGAGAGAGAGAATGTAGGAGAGAGAGAGGAAAGAAATCGCTTCACCACGCTTACTATACAGCCATATCAGAAGCTTGATCCAAGTCAGGTCCAGTCTTTACTCGGTCTGCAAAGTTTAACACACGTGAAGCAGTGTCTGCCCTAAGCAAAGAGATTAGAAAGAGAGGAGAAGATGTAAGAGAATGAGGAGGAGGAAGAAGATTGCTCGATCGTAAGCAATAAAACGATCAGAATCGACAACGATGTAAGGAATTTTTTCTCACCAATCTACCTGTATGGTAGAACCAATCGTAGCTCGCTTAGTCTGTCTTCTTAGCACTTCTCTCGCTCTTTCTCTCTTTACTTGGTCCTCTCTCATCTCTTTCCATCCTGCTATCCTTCTCTATAGTTTAACGTTCTTCTTTTCCTTCTTTGCCTTCATATCTTTGGTATCCTCTAAATTTTCCATCTAACATTATTTTCAGATTTATAACTTTTCAGGTATGTTGTTCCTCTCATGGTTTCAACTTATTTCTCTCATTATTTGATTACAGTATTTTTGTATCTTTCTCATTCCAACTAATAAATAAATCCTTAGTTTAAATAATGAAATTAACGTTTGGTAGAGAGTTAGTGAGGAGGATATTTTTAATATTCTTCCCGAAGAATGGACATTGATATGTCCAAAGCTCCGCCAATTTATGTAGATGCATAACAATATAATTATTATCTATAGTTATTATATTACAAATTGCTTTTTCATATATCATATACAGTTCAATAATTATTTTCTAAGTCTATATCATGTATATTCATCTATAATTTTGCTATATTGTAAGCTATTGTATATAAGTTTATAAGATAGTATATATTGTAATCTACCGTGCGCATGCGTGCCGTCAGTCCTGCTCTGAACGGATACATGGAATATCTATGGAAAAGACAAGCGCGACTGACGTACGCACTGACGGACGCTCGAGCTCTGTAACCGGCCTTAATAGCTAGCTATTTATGTATTAAGAGCGTAATGCGTTATCACGCGACGCGAAGCGGAGCGTGATAATTTTGCAAGAGCGATAAAGAAGCATTACGCGCGAATTACATACAATTTTTTTCTACAACTGCCCAAACCTGTTAAATTACTTATATCGGCGGAGTTACAACTACTGCCCTTTTAGGTTAAGATCTGACTTTTTGGCGAGCTGCTTACAATCAGCTGATTAGGAAGCGTAAAGTAAATCTACTGCGCATGCGCGGATAGATGGTTAGCGAGCGAAAAAGTAGATTCTCCTCAGAAATAAGCTGTTTTACGAGGAGAATTGAGTGTGTAAATTCTTTATTTACGCGCAGTTGTAGAAAAATGTATTTTTTATTTGTAGACGTGGCGAAGTTTGGACAATAATGTCCGCTTTACCACTCAACCACGAAAGTAGAAAAAGAATACGAAGACGTAGAAGAGAAAGGAGTAGAATAATACAAAAGAAGAAGAAGAAGAAGAAGAAGAAGAAGAAGAAAAAAGAAGAAAAAGAAGAAGTAGAAGAAAATAAGTAAGAAGACGTCCAGAGTTGAAGCATGTTGAAGAAGATGGACTATGGACTCGTAGTGAATAGTGTAGCCAAGGGGAGGACATACTCAGGCTATGTTGTAATTTGCATAAAGACTTACTTCTGATCACTGAGGGCAGCTTGCTTACTGGTGCATACACAAGGTGGAGAAGAGAGAGAGAATGTAGGAGAGAGAGAGGAAAGAAATCGCTTCACCACGCTTACTATACAGCCATATCAGAAGCTTGTTCGAAGTCAGGTCCAGTCTTTACTCGGTCTGCAAAGTTTAACACACGTGAAGCAGTGTCTGCCCTAAGCAAAAGAGATTAGAAAGAGAGGAGAAGATGTAAGAGAATGAGGAGGAGGAAGAAGATTGCTCGATCGTAAGCAATAAAACGATCAGAATCGACAACGATGTAAGGAATTTTTTCTCACCAATCTACCTGTATGGTAGAACCAATCGTAGCTCGCTTAGTCTGTCTTCTTAGCACTTCTCTCGCTCTTTCTCTCTTTACTTGGTCCTCTCTCATCTCTTTCCATCCTGCTATCCTTCTCTATAGTTTAACGTTCTTCTTTTCCTTCTTTGCCATCATATCTTTGGTATCCTCTAAATTTTCCATCTAACATTATTTTCAGATTTATAACTTTTCAGGTATGTTGTTCCTCTCATGGTTTCAACTTATTTCTCTCATTATTTGATTACAGTATATTTGTATCTTTCTCATTCCAACTAATAAATAAATCCTTAGTTTAAATAATGAAATTAACGTTTTGGTAGAGAGTTAGTGAGGAGGATATTTTTAATATTCTTCCCGAAGAATGGACATTGATATGTCCAAAGCTCCGCCAATTTATGTAGATGCATAACAATATAATTATTATCTATAGTTATTATATTACAAATTGCTTTTTCATATATCATATACAGTTCAATAATTATTTTCTAAGTCTATATCATGTATATTCATCTATAATTTTGCTATATTGTAAGCTATTGTATATAAGTTTATAAGATAGTATATATTGTAATCTACATAAATAAAGTACTCAATCATCAATCAATCAATTCCTATTTTGACACTAAACTCACTCAATTTTTCATATTAATATTAATATAGCATATATTCTCAATAAAAGACATTTGAAACGTCAGATTTTTACAATTTTATAACATTTTATGTTTTGCTCTCCATTAAAATTATCTCCGATTTCAACCAACTTTTCGTTATCCATAGATTATAATCTTCGTTTGCTGTTTTCAGATGCCTTAAATTCAAGTTAAATTTGTTGGTATTCAACCAGTATTTATTAGAATCACGGCGTTTTAGACCACATTGTAAAATTTTGTGTGTAATCATACTCTATAGTTGATTGAACAAATTTCAGAAAAATTATCAAATACATATGAACACCTATACATATGAACATTTTATTCAACACTCCTCGATCAGGTCTCTACTTTCCTGTTTATTACAATTTCCTAATCTCATTCAACACTTTACTCGCAGGAATATTGCAATTACACTGTTAATCTTTACATTCATGTTTCATTAGTGTCATTCTCTCTTTCTCGTACTAAACCCAGTTTATATCCTTCCTGTTCTAATTTCACATCCTCCTCTTCCAGACTTCTTTGAGACCTCCTTCTTCAATTCTTTATATTCTTTTCTATCCTGTGGTTTCCTTCAAACTTCCCCTTCCAATCGTATGAACCAATTTTGCATTTTTAATAATATTTAATCATAATTTTTGAATATCACAAATTGTTATCAGTCCTATTACTTATCTCCAATAAGCTACTTTTTGATCTTTTTTGTCGTTTGTCTCTTTCTTTCCTCCCTTCCTCAAGTCAAATTCATTTTTAGCTTGATTTCTTACGTCATATCCCATTCTACATTGTTCTTTATCAATTACTATAATTTATAAGTGTACTAACCGTCAGGCTCGCTTCGCTCGCCATATCCGTTTGGCCAGGGGGCTCCGCCCTCATCAACAAATTCTTCCAACTCAATTAAAACAGTGTGCTTGATGATTTTATCAGAAACAATGACTGAAAAGGACTAAAACGATTAATTAAAAGCTTGACACGAGTAATTAACGCCTATAACATGTCAATGAAAGAACAAGAACATGTTTTGTGAAACATAATTGAAGAGCTACGTGAAGAAATGTGTCAGAATAAAATTAAACTTGATTTTAAGCGTACAAGAATCAAACATTTTTTCTCCTTACTTGAAAACTCAGACATATTTAGACACACAATTAGCTTAGACACTTAGATATATAATTTACTATATTCACTAGTATTTTTAGGGCTGCTGATTATTAAAACACGTAATAAAAAACTATCTAGTACCCTTTTATTACATTACTAGCCGTCAGGCTCGCTTCGCTCGCCAAATCCGTCTAGCCAGGTAGCTCCGCCCCCTGGACCACCGACTGGATCGTCCAAAAATGAGATCAGCGGGCTCGCTTCGCTTGCCTGTATTTTCCATTTCATCATGCCTCATTCCATCAGAAAGTCAAATTACTGAGAAAACGCAGAAAAGCTGAAAAACGTTGAAAAAACGCTGATTTTGGGCGTATCTTTGATTAAATATTAAAGTCAACTCATCACAAAATTTTTAGACCCTAGCTAAACCTCTGTACCAAATTTGAAAATTTTCTGTCTATTACTCGATGAAATAACTGAGAAAACGCAAAAAAACGCTAATTTGGGCGTTGTATCTTTGGCGTTATTCCAAATTCCTTCTAACACAACATTATTACACCCTAGCTTATCTTCTGTACTAAATTTGAACAATTTCTGTTTTATTTGTTATCGATAAATCTGAGAAAAAGCAAAAAACACTAACAATTATGTGCGTATTTTTGACGTTGTTGCCAATTCCTTCTAACACATCATTATTACACCCTAGCTGAGCTTCTGTACTAAATCTGAGCATTTTCTCTTCATTTGTTCTCGATAAATCTGAGAAAACGCTGGAAAAACGCAGATTTTGGGCGTATCTTTGGAATTCTTTTCAAATCCGTTCTTAGTGCACCTCAAAAGGGCCAACTGAAAATACCTCGCAAATTTGAACGTTTTTGGTCCTGTAGATTTTCAGTTCTGCGAGTGAGTGAGTCAGTCAGTCAGTCAGTGAGTGAGTGAGTGCCATTTCGCTTTTATATGTATAGATTTCTCCAACTATTTGTGTACATTTCATTCCTTTTCCTTCCCTCTTTTTATCACTTCAACTTCACATCTCCTTCTCTACAATGATCCATTTCTTCTCCTCCATACTTCTTCTATACTCTCTATTTTTCTATACTCAATACTTCTCTACGCTCTCCCTTATCACTCCTCCTCTCTTCTGCTTCCTTTCTTATACTCTCAATCCCTCCTCCTTCTGCTACTCCTCACTCATCCACCACTCCTCCTCTTCCTCCTCCTCC
Source organism: Nilaparvata lugens (assembly GCF_014356525.2). Taxonomy (NCBI): domain Eukaryota; kingdom Metazoa; phylum Arthropoda; class Insecta; order Hemiptera; family Delphacidae; genus Nilaparvata; species Nilaparvata lugens. The sequence goes on along the minus strand of NC_052516.1, from coordinate 2,376,387 downwards.
ACCTCCTCCTCCTCCTCTTTTTTGGTAGAGAGTTAGTGGGGAGGATATTTTTAATATTCTTTCCGAAGAATGGACATTGATATGTCCAAAGCTCCGCCAATTTATGTAGATGCATAACAATATAATTATCTATAGTTATTATATTACAAATTACTTTTTCATATCATATACAGTTCAATAATTATTTTCTTAGTATATATTATGTCAATTCATCTATATTGTGAGCTATTGTATATAAGTGTATAAGCCAGTATTGTAATCTACATAAATAAAGTAGTCAATCAATCAAATTCTCTACAATGATCCATTTCTTCTCCTCTATAATTCTTCCATAGTACTCTCTATTTTTCTATACTTGATACTTCTCTACGCTCTCCCTTATCACTCCTTCTCTCTTCTGCTTCCTTTTTTATACTCCCAATCCCTCCTCCTTCTGCTACTACTCACTCATCCACCACTCCTGCTCTTCCTCCTCATCCTCTTACTCCTCCTCCTCCTCCTCCTCCTCCTCCTCCTCCTCCTCCTCCTCCTCCTCCTCATCTAAGAGACAGACAGGTACAAGAGTCCTGTAGTAAGCATCAAGGCCTGAGACATCTTGACATGTAGAAAAGACAACAAAACCACTATACTAAGCAGATTCACTTCCTAATGTCAGGACTAGTTCAATGGAAAGCATCAATGTTATTCAATAAAAAATGCTGACAATTTTAAACTAATTCCACTGGATCCTCCTGTACTAGAATACTCACTACTGACTGACAGTATTGGTTGAATGTGAAGCTGTATTACTCAGTTTATTAGAGATGCTGACAGATTAGAGTGAATCCACCTAAATCGGCAGGGGGTTACAGGGAGAACTAGCAGCTTAACTACCCACCCAAAGTGACAACTGATCAATCTTTCTTATAACATTGATCTTCTTCTTCTCTTTCTCCTTCTTCTTCTCCTTCTTCTTCTTCTTCTTCTTCTTCTTCTCTTCTTCTTCTTCTTTTTCTTCTTCTTCTTCTTCTCTTCTTCTTCTTCTTCTTCTTCTTCTTCTTCTTCTTCTTCTTCTCCATCTTCTTTTTGTTCTTCCTCATACTCTTTTAATGCTTCTTGTTTTTTCGTTGATTCGATTTTATTCGGTTCTTAATATGTCTTGAGAGAAGCTCGTTAATGTCATACGTCAGTCCTTTCCCTTCCTCTTCTCATTCTCCTCATCGTCCTCCTCCTCCACCACCTCCTCCTTCTTCTTGTTCTTGTTCGTCTTCTTCTTCTTCTTCCTCCTCCTTCTGTTCTTCTACTTTTTCTTTACCTTCTTCTTCTTTCTTTTCTCTTTCCCCTGATGGTTTTGCTGGCTTGTTGTAAATGTGTAACTGGAATGTTTGGAATTCACTGTAGAATGACATGAGGAGGAAGTATTATTTAGAATGTCTCCAATGAGAGGAGAGACTGAGAGAGGAATTTTTAATGTCCTTGATAATGTTTGTGAAGAGGTGAAGTGTGAATATGAAATATTTAGAAACTAGAAGGAGTACCTATTGAATGTAACTGTTGATAAAAATATATCAACCACTTTGAATCACATTATTCAGTCCACTAAACTTTATATAATCGCCCATCTCCACGATAGAATCAAGTAGGTAGCAACAATAGAAAGGTAACAGAGGAAGTGATTCGATCAGAAAGCAATAAAAATATGACAATGGAAACGCCTTATTCAAATTTTCATGACAATAGCCTATATAGTTCACATAGAGTAGAAAGAAAATATTTCCAATGTAATCATACTAATGTAACGGTTAATTAGTTGAGGAATAAATGGATACAGTATCACTAAAATTAATGTGCACATGGTATCCTCAAGGCTACAAGTGCTCTCTTAAGAACTACCCAACTGCAACATCATTCAAGGGAAAGTGTCCAAGTTGTGTCATACTTGTATCCTTAGTTGTATCCTAATAACTCAATACTGATTTCTACTCACTTTGATGAATTTTATTCCAAATTATATTTCCCATAATCTCATGGTGATGTCATTTTAAACTTCTACTTGTATCCTAATTACAATTCAATACTGATTATTTTAATGAATATTGTTCTGAATATTATATTTCCCATAATCTTATGGTGATGTAGTTTTCAACTTCACATTTCCTTGAACATCCAACTAAATTTTTGTTTTGTTTCTTCTGTTACAGCTGCAGCAGCCCGCCAAGTGTGTCGGCCTCACTTCGCACACCACTCCCCTCTCCACCCCTGGCTGACCAACTCCTCCTCCCCCTCCTCCTCGGACAAGTCAGGTCGTCAACCGCAGTCCAACTGGTGTCCACCCTATGCCACCGTCTCTGAGGAAGCCGCCGCCAAAACTGCGGCAAGCCTCACCAACCCAATGTTCAGTTTCCCGCCGACACCACCAAAAGATGCAACACCGGACAGTGTCACCACCAACAACGGTGCACCTGGTGTACCCACCTCCATTTCTGCAACGTCAGCGAGCGACGCCTACTCATCAGCGGCTGCAATCGCTCATATGGGCGTGTTCCTGCATCCTGACCATGGGAATGCTTCCTGTGACATAAAGCCGCTCCTCAATAATGGTCCTTCCGGGGCCGGATCTAAACAACGTGAAGGTACATCTTCACCTACAACTACCACCTCCTCAACATCAACCACCCCCTCTACTAACACCCCATCCTACCCCTACCAGGAAACCACCTACCCCTACCCAACCTACCCTCACTCCTACCCCAAGTCAAACCTTCACCCTGCATCTTCGGGGACATATCCTGGGTACACCTCAGCAAGTAATTACACATCAGCGCTGCATTTGTCAGCTGCTGGACATCAGTTTGGATCAGGGGCTGCGTCCAAGGCTCATCACCATCATAGTCATCATCAGGGCCCAGGAACGCCCAGAACCAAGTCCAGGACTAGTGCCGGTGAGAAGAATTGGGTGGTGGATGAGGAATCTGGGCTTGGAATGGACTGTAACTAACCTGTTGGTGATGGATTGAAAATATTGGTTTTATAACAAAGCTATGACTAATATCCTGGTGATGGATTGGATATCTGGTTTCTGGGATTGATTCTTTAACTAACTCTCTGTTGATTCTAGATCTGCTTCTTGGGAAACTTCTTCTAACAAAACTCTCTAACTAGCCGTTTGGTGATGGAATCCAACTAATATATCTGACTGAACTGACATATATCTGACTAATTCCTTAGTTGTGGGTTGGATTAATCGGTTGTGGAATGCTGTCAATGACTGACCCACTGAAAATTCAAGCATTGCCTCTCATTAACTAACTCCTAACCAGCTTTTTGATAATCGAATATCCTCAGTAGCATTATATCATTGTGGAAAATCATTGTTCGAGTTACCTACTGATATAATCCATTTTATGAATCTTTTACTAACTTCATAGATGAGCAAAATATCTTCATCTGATGTTCTTAACTGCAACTTGACAGAATATTACTTTCCTTCCTCTGATATCTTAGAATTCGGCTTTTTTACAATATCTTGGTGATTTGTTTCTCTTACTCTTGTAAGCTCTGTTATGTTATAGTTATCTGCAATTTTTTTTTGTTATATTGTTGATTTATTATCATTTTGTTTTTGAAATAACTTATTTTCTATTTTGTATAATATTATCATCTGAATCATAATATGCCGAAAGTGACTACTCAAATGTGATTTCTTATCTTGGTACAAAACTACTGTATTCTAGAACAGCCTCTTCTTTCATATATTCTTCTGTCCTCTCAAACATTATTATCCTTCCCACATATTTCTCTTCTCTCTCTCTCTCTCTCTTTCACACACACACACACACACACACACACTCTTTCTTCCTCTTTCTCTCTTTCCTGCTTCTTAATAATCGGCGGCCATGCACTCAGCAAGAGGTAAATCTTCAGTATGAGAAAGGCGAAGGTAGCAATTCAAAAGTGACAGGACTCCATTTAGCTACTTGGCTACCGGTCTATACTTCATTTAGCCTCTACTCAGATTCACTTCAATCTGTCACCGTTGGTTGAACGGGGAGCTTCGTTGCTATTTATGAGGGATGCTGCCAGTGTAAAGTAACACCACTCTAGGTCGCCGTCTTCTGGAATACTTTGCAGTCTTCTTCTAGTTTCCTGAGAGTATCTTATATTGTGAGGTTTACGTTAGATAGTGGAGAAAGATTGGAGAATATCATTGCCGATTCTCTGCCTTGACACTGCATTCTATGGAATATAGCAGATACTAGTATATCTGATGAAATATTAACTACTGTCCATTCTTGTCGAAGAATAATAGTTATATTTAATAATTTTGTAATGATCAAATAATCCATTTTCCTTCTCAACTTAGAGAAAGATTGGAGAACATCATTGCCGATTCTCCACCTTGACACTGCATTCTATGGAATATAGCAGATACTAGTATATCTGATGAAATATTAACTACTGTCCATTCTTGTCGAAGAATAATAGTTAGTCTATATTTAATAATTTTGTAATGATCAAATAATCCATTTTCATAGTTGAGATCGAACATTTTTTTCATATAAATGATTTCCATACATCGTTAAAGTTGTAGGTCCTCTCATCATCCATCTCATTACCCACGCACAAGCCTGGGGCTTATGTGGGCATCATCCTCACTAAACTTATGTGCTCCATAGTGTATCATCTGGCGGAATCCTATTGTCTATCTCCTATGATGACGGGTTCATTTTTAAAGGTTCATTTTTTATATTGAAAAATAGTGAGTAGGTTTTAGATTTTGTATTCAAATTTTTAAATAAGTGCAATATTTCTAAAGTTTTTAATTTATTGTGATACATTCTGTGATTAATTTAGAGTATAAAATCAACCTACAAAATTCAAAATTCTAAATCATCATTTCTGGACCGAAAATCAAGTGACGAAGCAATGTGTGATTATATAACCTTATCTTTTGGACAACATTAACATTTTATCAAAATTTCTGGAGAGAAATAGTACAGGCTTAGCCTAGTTTTTCCTCCAATGTCATAATTGTATTATAGTATTTAATACAATAAATAAAATAACAATAAAGGAATTATTGCAGTACAATATGCAATTTTATGAGGACTACGGTTGGATCACACTACTCACATACTAAACCAATGTAGACCATTATTTTCTCCATATTTGTGCCTGAATAACGCATATGATTGTAGCTCTATATTCATTCACTGCAACAATCCTGCCTATCCGTGTTGTGTATTCATTCTATGTTGACTATGATTATTAGATTATATGTCAATGATTTCATATAAGATCTTATTAGAACTCAGAGCGTACTAGAACAAATAAGACAACCATAATTTTTGGACAATATGACCTATGGAGTACATTATGAAGGGGATTGTGAGGAAAATAATGAAACCAAAGCTATTTAGCATCAATACTGACTTACTTCTATAATAATATAGATGATACAGATAAGGGTAACTATATAGTTCATCCTCATCTACCAAACCTCCTCTTAGCTACAATAGAATCCACATATCTACAGTATTACAGTATATATTTATACTACTATGTAGTATATACAGATATTACTATAGATGTACAGTCGTCTATCACTAAAATTGACCTCAATTTATTATTATGTGCTTTGTTGAATTCTGAACACACAGACGAGTAGAGTACTTTCTGTACACTTTTGTGATGATTGATTATGATTGCGGCATGATAATGTCAGATAATGATATCCAGATAATGGTAATTACCTAGATAAGGATCACGCGTGCCTAGGTGCAGGTAAGGTTCGTAATAGGATGGCCTCTGTACCATACCGGAAAAATATGTTGGTATTGAGCATTAAGAGGAAATCGTATTATCGGTATATTCCAGCATGAATTGTGAAAATCAAATCAAATCTTTATTAAAAAAAACAATCAAATACAACCCAAAAAGCAAATACAATATTGTTTTCTAATTTCTAATATGTGTTCCCTATAGACTACCCTATGTGGGGACACTTGAGTATTATAATTGACCGAACGAAGTGAGGTCTAAGATTCAAGTCGACGGTTTGGCATTTCCATAGAGAAACAATAGCTTGAGTAGATATCCCATGGTATAGGGCGTTTATGTCGCAACTTTTACTGTTATCTCAAGCCGATAGTCAACATATTTCTTTCCCTTGAAGGTGTGTGACGCTGGTAGTCTCTCATATTGTGCCGTTCATACACTCTCACCCCAACAAAACAGTAAAAATCTACAATAATCGATAGTAATCGACTTGAGATAACAGTAAAAGTTGCGACATAAACGCCCTATACCATGGGATATCTACCTAAGCTATTGTTTCTCTATGGCATTCCTCTTAATGTTTAAATGTTTATATATTTATATGTTGCGCATTTACGGCGAAACGCGGTAATAGATTTTCATGAAATTTGACAGGTATGTTCCTTTTCTAATTGCGCGTCGACGTATATACAAGGTTTTTGGAAATTTTGCATTTCAAGGATAATATAAAAGGAAAAAGGAGCCTCCTTCATACGTCAATATTAGAGTGAAAATCAGACTATAGAATTATTCATCATAAATCAGCTGACAAGTGATTACACAGATGTGTGGAGAAGCCAGTCTATTACTGTATTTGTATAAGGTCTATAGTTTCAATTAAATACATTAAAGAGGTATGCATCTTTAAGCTGGCTTTACACCAAAGTTATTACCAAAATGGTTATAACTTAATCCTTATAGATTCTATTAGATTGAACGGAAGTTGACAAACACATATGTTCATCATGTGTATGATAAGTTATGTTCAATCTAATATAATTTAAAAGGATTGAGTTATTAACATTTTTTAAATAAATTTGGTCCAATAAGGTCTTTGGTTTCAATATTTTGTTTTGCAGTTATGGTATTATTATGCGTGCCCATCAGTATCAATATTCTCAAATTCGAAAAAAACTAGTTTAATAGGTGAATAAAAATAATCAAATAAACTTAATAATGCTGGAGAAATTATAATATTTTTGATTCTAAAAAAGTAATTTCTATCAGATAGGAAGATCATCACGGAACTGGATGAATTATATCATCTATTATAATAAGAGAGCATAGGGTTGTGTTTGTTCGTGTGTTCGTTTGTTCGCATCAAAACATGTCAACTTGTGGATTGCATACCGGAAAAACGGGAATGATTTAGATCTCCAAATTTTGCACATAGATTCTAAAAATATCAATCTCGTGCACCTGGAAGCCCAAAATTAATTTTCCTTCTAGATTTTCAGAATTAATGTTTAAAATTCATTAATGGTACATTCGATTTCATTAAAAAATCACCAAATAATCATATGGTCGGAATTAAAAAAGGAACATCTGTTTCTATATGCTTTCTACCTGAAAAACATAGTTTTGAAACTTCGTTTTCTGATGCAATGTTTAGGCCAACACGTGGCATGGATTATTAATTTTTCAGCTAGAACAATTTTTGAGACAAAGTGCTAAATAAACGTCTACAGTTTCATAAATGCTGTATCGGCAATATGAAAACGCATGCAGTTAATATGTCTTTGAATGAAGGTGTTGTTATTTACATAAAGAAATTATATTCTTCCATTTTTATTTAATTAAAATTTCAAAATTATTAGAGCCCTGATAGAATGACTAACGCAGCATATAAATTCTTAATCAACCGAGGATTCTTATAGGCTTATTTCGAATTCTTCTAGATTTCATTACGTCAAGTTTCAAGAAAGACCCCTGCGAAGCATGGGTTACCTGCTAGTATGGAATACAAATTCAAACGTGAACTGAGTTTGTTAACATCTAAAACAGTTGACATCTGGTACTTGTGGATGAGAATACTGCATGAGGTCTACTGTTCACAGAACTACTAGTAGAGTAATAATATACAAATTAAAATTTTATAACATGAAGAACATAATAATAGAATATGATATTATATTGAAATGAATAACTATGTCAATTTATAATCATTCTTGCACATATTCACACGCACTACAAAATCAATAAAATAAAATCCGAATACAGCTGTGTTTGAGAAGAGAATACCTAATTGGAACCGTTCGAATTAGAACCTGATATGTATGTAAGTATTGAATGAAAAAGACTAAGAAATTGTCAAAAAACCACTGATTTATTGATAATTAGAAAGACCGGTTTCGGTTATTACACCAATGTCAATCTCTGATAAACCGGTATATCGGAGATTTATCAGAGGTTATCAGAGATTGACAATGGTGTAATAACCGAAACCGGTCTTTCTAATTATCAATAAATCAGTGGTTTTTTGACAATTTCTTAGTCTTTTTCATTCAATATGAATAATTACCACAATATCAACTTCTCAACTACACAAAAAATGTATGTAAGTCTTTGTTTTCGGCAACGAGCAGAGAACGAACCGAACCGATTGGAACCGAATGTTTGCGAAACTAGCCTAACGCTGTTTCTTCCTCTTCTCTCTTCATGGTTCTCTTTCCTCTTCTCTTCCTTCCACACTCCATCCACACTTCTTCTATTATTTTTTCTCATACCTAGTATATAAGGTTCCTCTGGTATAAGGAACTGCTAAGTGTTGTGGAGAAGATTTAGAGCCTAAAAAACGTCGAAATGTCAAACTTAATAACCGACTGCGGAGTCTGAAAACAAGTGGAAATCATTTGCAATCCGGTAGCGACAATACAAAACGCATACAAAATTACCATCCTAACATCATTCATGATGTTGGTCAGTGTGAATGCTCCTATATTCCACATATAGAAAATGTATATACTCCTACTTCCACGGCAGTTATTAGTATTATTTAGTCGAATATTATTTAGGAGGCATGTGTGTGCTGTCGTTTATACTTGAACGGAGATGGAGAAAGAATGTTTTAGCATGAAAGCCGGTGCTACTGATTATTAGAAGGAAAAAGAAGAGAGAGCAAAGAAAGAAGCTGAAGTATAGGAAGAAATGGAAGGGGAATAGAGAAGGAAAATTGAAGAGGGAGAGAAAGAAGAAGAAGAAGAGAGGAGAAATGAAAGAAAGAAAAAAAAAATGGAAAAAAATAATAAGAAGTTGGAGAAAAAGAAGATTGATTGATTGATTGATTGATTGAGTACTTTATTTATGTAGATTACAATATATACTGGCTTATACACTTATATACAATAGCTTACAATACAGCAAAATTATAGATGAATTTACATATATAAACTAAGAAAATAATTATTGAACTGTATATGATAAGAAAAAGCAATTGTAATATAATAACTACAGATAATGATTATTATCTCACATAATAATGATAATGATCATTATTGATTAAATTGTTATGCATCTACATAAATTGGCGTAGCTTTGGACATATCAATGTCCATTCTTCGGAAAGAATATTAAAAATATCCTCCCCACTAACTCTCTACCAAAATGATGGAGGGGAAGAACGAGAAGAAAAAGGGGGGGAAAAAATTGAAATGAAAAAATTCTTTATTAGGCGGAGTTAGGACTTTTAAGTCCTCTCTACCACTCAAGGGGGAGAAGATGATAAAGAGAATAGTAAGAATAGAGAGATGATGTAAAGCACGAACAACAGAGAAAAGAAGAAGTAGAAGAGAGAAGGGAAATAGAAGAAAGAGGAAGAGAAAAACGAGCAGGGAGAAGAGAGAGAAAACAGGTGGAGGGAAAGAACAAGAATGAGGAGAGATGGATGTAGAAATACAAATCGAGTGATTCAAGAACGGCTTGGAAGAATGACGGAGGAAATTGAATGAATGAGATTGAAGAAGGAAGGAAGAAGAAGGAGAACATTGAGTAGATGTAATTAGGAGAGAATAACGTGGGAGAGGGTAGACAGAGAGGTGGAAAATGGAGAAGTATTCGAAGAAGACACAAAACAATGAAGGATCGATGAAGAGGAATCTGAGGACGAAAATGGTAAAAGTGAAAGAAGAGAAAGGAGAAGGGGATGATGGAGGGAAGTGGGGAGATTATGATGATCAAGAATAAGAAGTAGGAGAGAAGAAGTGAATTTAGAAAATCGGACAAGTTTAAAGGAGAAGACAAGTTAGGGGAAAATGCGGAGAAAGAGAAGAGAAGGGTTAAGAAAAAGAGCAGGGGAGGAGGAGAAGACAAAGGAAAAGAAGAAGAAGAAGTAGAAGAAGAATAAGAATAAAAAGAAGGAGGAGGATGATGAGAAAGAGGAGGAGTAAGAAGATGGTATGGAAAGGAAAGTGGTGAAGTGGAATAATTGGAAAATGAAGAAGAAAAATAATAAGAAGAAGAAGAAGAAGAGGAGGAAGAAGAAGAAGAAGAGGAAGAAGAAGAAGAGGAAGAAGAAGAAGAGGAAGAAGAAGAAGAAGAAGAGAAGAAGATGAGTGTGAAAAGAATCTATCAAAACTAGTACCTAGCGTTCATTGTCAGAATTGACTTCTTGACCAAAGTTCCGCAGTTTTCAGAACGGTCTCTCAACAGAAAACAATTATAGATTGTTTATTATGACACCTGTGCCATGAGTTATGCAACTGAGTGGAGATATAGTCAATAATAATTATTATGGAAATTGAAGGTCAGGCACATCATAAACTTGTCTCAGCATATTTCTCCTTGCTGGAGAAATGCTAGGAATTCAGAACAGAAGCAATCTGCTGTCTGATTATTTTGATTTATAACATCATTCGAACCACTAGAGTAATAGGTATTTTAGAGAAGGTAACATGAATAACTTAGATGGAAAATTGAATGAAAAAGCCTAAGAAATTGTCAAAAAACCACTGATTCATTGATAATTAGAAAGACCGGTTTCGGTTATTACACCATTGTCAATCTCTGATAAACAGTTTATCAGAGATTGACAATGGTGTAATAAACTGTTTATCAGAGATTGACAATGGTGTAATAACCGAAACATCGGTTAAACAGATAAACAGTAGATAAAGTAGATAAACAGTTTATCAGAGATTGACAATGGTGTAATAAACTGTTTATCAGAGATTGACAACGGTGTAATAACCGAAACCGGTCTTTCTAATTATCAATAAATCAGTGGTTTTTTGACAATTTCTTAGTCTTTTTCATTCAATATGAATAATTTACCACAATATCAACTTCTCAACTACACAAAAAGTAATATAGAAAATGTGCTAGTGAGTAATTGATTAATAGTAAAGTTGAATAGTAAAGTTGAAAGTAGAGTCTATGATAAAAATAATGGTATCAAAAACGGTTCGAGACGGTTACAACGGTGTGATATTGTAGATTGGTATTTTAGAATATCCAGGCATCCAGTCATTTTAGAATAGGTAGCATAACATAATTATCATACAAGAACATAGAAGAAAATGTATGAAAATGTGCTAGTGGAAAGTTGATTAATATTAAAGTTGTCACGTTATTCTTTATATAAAATAACGATTAGCCTCCTGCTTGGCATCAGTCGGTAAAGCATGAGATTTAATATAATAGGGCGTGGTTTTCTAATAGTATTCAGTCTTAAAAAAATCTTGATAGGCCTAGATATGGCTTCTCCAATAACTCTTGTAATTCAATAATAATAAATTATATATATAAATGATACTTATACTATAGAGATGAGGAATATAAAATGAATTGCACACCATGAAAATTTTACACATATATTATACAAATAATGCAAAGATCAGTCGAGGCAAAAAATATATATAGAGCGATAAAAAATATAATATAAAAATAGAACAATATTGAAATCAATAAAAATATCACAGGCTAACTTATATTCTAGATTTATGGCACGAATCATTACCATGTGCCTTTATCTTGAAATCATATGCAATCTTTGGCATGTAGCTGTGACATGTACTTGCTAATACTTGTCGGCTTGGATAATTCAATCATAAATATGTGCTCTAAGATCAGCTTGATAAATTAGCCACTAATAATCCAAATATATCTATATATTAAAATCTCTAGTATTTAGTAGATTTATTTGTATCGAATATATATTTTTATCTCAGGGTGCAAGATTCGGCACCTGACGGAATAGGTAGAGCCATTCATCTAGTGAATTAGAACTATGATAAATTATCGCAAATTGTATTGCAAAAATTAAATATTGTATGCATACGTTTGATAGCCTAGATTTCGTACTTCTTTGATTAAATAGAAATTTCTAAAATATTGATCTATATATTTTTCTTTCAATTAGATACCTTTAATACTAATTTTTACTTGCGCAAGTATTACTCTTATTAATTTCTTAATTTATAATAACCCTTTCGGCGAGCTAGCTTTGATCATCAGATTATTTCGAAGCACTAGGGCGCCCATCACTAAATTCAAATTTAAATCACTCACGTGTCGAAAATCTTCTTGTAAGCCGCCGATGTCGATCCAACTCCATGCGGTCCGGGAATATGGTAGCCGGAATCGTCTCCTCCAGGTTTATAAATTTAATTAAAATGAAAAATGACTTCTGCTTCACAATAGCATCACGAAGTCTTTTAAGAATTTAATAATTTACTTTAACTTTAATTTTTACAAAATTATTATAAGGTACTTCGCTCTAAAATATTTGGGGTCCTCTTATGGTGGCATCTGGCTGGCGAGTCTGCTGGCGAGTGCTGGTTCTTCCTTCTCAAGTTTTACAGATTCTCTTTCCGACTTTCAAATTAGCATAAAATTTAAATATCTCAATCCTCCGCCATTAAATTCAAATAGATCTTACAAAAAATGCCAAAATATTGCTTAGATTATGATTAATAATTTCTTTGCATTCGAGCCATATTGATAACATAGATTACACAAATTTTACACGAAATCTACTACAATTATATAATATATATAAATATTTTGAATCGGCCTACAGTTGCCGCCTATTAACTGCCGTTTTACTATTGGTGCATGCAAATTTTATTAGGTATTCATGCGCCTGGTAACTCTTATTTCCTGAATACATTAAATTATTTTTATTTGGTTTTTTATTTATGCTCTTTGCATGCTAGTTAATATATATATATTAATATTAATTCCATGCTAACTAATAATTAGCCACGTGGACGGTGTTTTTTCACATTGCACACCATCCGAATGCAATAAAGCTCTGCAAGGGTTTTGGTCAGATTCTACGTTCTTCGGTTTGATCGATCTCTAGGTCACCGATCTGTGAATACATCTACCTAACCTCAATCTTCAAATATTTTATGAATAATATATTTATGAGTAGTAAACTTCCTTCAAATCCTTTTTAAGTTCTTGTACCATTTAGCCAGAACAAGCTGATGCTATCTTATCTTGATTATTATCTGCTTGGCGATATTAGCCAATTACTTTATTTTTAGACCTATTACTATTTCTGTTAGGGCTTTTCATCTACCCAGATTTAAGATGTTACACACGCCCTGGGTTTGAATTCAAAATATTTGAGAATCACAATGTTTTTAATGAAAACCCACCCTTCAAATACACTGATATACACTATACTTTATTTATAAATTATACTCTCCTACTTCTATCACATTTCGCAGTCATATTTGCTGCATCTCCTTTATACCTTTATCAAAACAATAACAAATTCTCCTCCTCAACACACATAAAAATATCATAAATATAAACTTCTAAACGTACTCCTCCTGACACCATTTACAACACAGTAATTTTTGAATTCGCCGCTTGCAGGGCTGCCAACTTAACTACACACATTTCATAATTCTCATAAATGATTCCTTTTAGACAATAATTTCGATTCATAAACTTCTGGGCTTATATCTTATAGTATTTCTTAGGTCTTAATATAAATAATTTTCTATACATCAGGTACAATACTTTCTTTTGCTAATGGCTCTTTGGTTTTGGTAACTGGTATTCACTTTAAATCTTTTCAGGTAACAAACGTGGCATAATTAAAAGTAATAAATATAAAAACATATAAATAAATATCGACATTAATAAATATAATAAATAACAATAATAAATAACTCTTTGGGTACAGTAATTCTTTTTATAAACATATGTTCAACAGATATTACATTCATTTGATTTGGGCGGCTTTGGTCAGCTGTTCGCTGTTCTACAATTCATAGTGTTTCATGTTACATCAGAATTTGCTATCGACTTTCATAACTAACCTAACTGCTCGATTTTTTCTCTTAAAAAGGTAATTAACAAATTTTAATTTTATTATCCCCGTTTGTGTCCTTTTTTATGTGATGTATATAATTTAATTACATATTTAAAAATTGTTCTTTTCCTTATTGCAGGCTTCTGACGGCTGGAAGGAATTAAAACATGGATTGTTGCCACGAGGTCCTATACCAAGCTTAGATTTATTAAGGAAGGTTAGTAATTGGCTTGATAGTGTTGTTTTCCTTTGACTTCTTATCATATTATTTAAATTCGAGATATTTCATGTAGAATTGTTGTGGTTTTCCCGTATCTTGGCTTTTGCTTGTAGCTAGGCTATACTGCTGTAGGCCGTTCGGTTATCTGCTGTTGATTGTTGAGGCTGTCCTATTATTAATCTATCCTTCATAAATTTAAAGCCTTATATCTTGTGTATCCTTTCAAACAATTCCTTACTTCATTTATGATAATTCCTTTTAATCCATTCTTTTTCCCATCATCCTGTAATTTTAATTCACCTTTCCTCTTATGTTCATTTAATATTCTTGATCTCGGCTCATTATAACTCAATAGGCTTATAACAATAAACATTCTTGTAATATTAAATTTCCAATCATCAATAGTAGATTCTTTTAATAACCACAATATAATATTTCCATCATCTCTACAACACAGTATTTTATCAATATCACAGCCATGGTAATCCACACAATACAATAAATCAAAACACTAATTAGTTCTTTAATAATACAATCTTTCCACATATAATAGCCGGTGCTTCCATTTTATTAATATAATTCCTTATTTCTTCCACTCTTCCTAGACACTGTTTGTCCTTAATTAATCTCCACAAGTAGCCCACTTTATTGTTGCCCATGCACGAATCCATATTGTTCTATCGGTTCCATTTTTAATCCATTTATTACGTCCATTTTGCCGGTCACATAGCTGGTTTGCCCTCTTGAAGCGTATGTGCCGCGGATGCACGCCGTCGGTCCGCTCCTGTCTTCCACGGTGTCGGTCCGGTGTCCTCTTCGGGCGTTTGAACCGTGCATGCGGCTTCCATCGGCGCGCGCGGTTCCTCCGTTTCTTTCGCCTCCGGGCCTTGCGATGCATGTTCCTTTTGTCATGTAGTCCGTTCTCCTCGTCCTGATGCCGGTCGGGTGTCCTCGGGCGCCTCCGTCTCCGGGCCTTATGATGCATGCCTCTTTTCTCCTGCATGCCGTCCTCTCTGGTGTCGTCCTCTTGGTCCGGGTCCTTGGTCTGCTGTGGGGTCAAATGATGCGCGGGTGCGGTGGCGGTCTCTTGATGCGCGAGTGAGACGTTCAAAGCGGATAGTATGGTGACGGTCTCCTCCTGGCAACTGTTTATTTTTAGCAGTGATTCTTCGGTGGCAGGTTGCTCTTCGGTGGGGAACAGGAAACTTAATAGAGGCTGATGCTTGCGGCTGGCTTTAATTGCATGTTGGGCGGCGGTTTTTTGTGATTTCTATTATAATTATTCTGAGTGTAATCATTATTTGTGTTGAATCGATCATGGCCATAATAATAATTTCTTTCATAGGTTTGCTGTGGATAATGATTTGTTTGACGATTCTGAAAACTTCTATTATTCCAGCTGTTATTATGATTATGATTATAGCGGCGTTTAAATTGAGGGGTAGATCGTGAGCAATCATATGGTACTGATTCATAGTTTTGGCTGGTATACTGATTACTTTTCGAGTTATGTTGATTTTGTGTATATCTCTGGTCTGAACGGTGGTTTGACATTGCCATCACAGACTGTATGCCATATAAATGATTAATCAGCTGCTTGCAATCAGTAATGGGTTGTGTGGCGAGTGCCATTCTAACTTGATACGGTAGCTTCTTTAAAATAATACTTGCTAATGCCGATTCATTAATGGGCTCGCTCAATTGAGAATTTTTAAACTGTAGGGCAGTGACGAAAGTGGTACATGCACCATCTAAGTTAGGGTTGAAATCGCATGAGATAATGTCCGCTAGCACGTCCAACTGTTTACTTCTGCTCCAATACTGTTCCAGGAAGACAGCTACAAACTCATCCAATGATGTAAATTCATGGGCTCTACTCCGAAAGAACATCAGGGGTTCGCCAATCAATAAACTAGTCAAACGAAGACGCCAAAAATTCCAAGAGGTGGGTGTTAATGATTGAATTAGTTTTATCTGATCTATAAATTCTTTAGGTTGGAGATAGCGGTCTGTATTGTCAAAACGGCCTAATTCATTGAAACTGTGTAGTGAATCAAACGTTGCTATGGGAATAGGCTCTATATTCTCGTGCGGAAATTGATGTATTTGACCTTCAAGTTGTACTATGTTTTGATTTGTATCAGAATTTGGGTGAGCTATTTCATGAATTTGCGAAGTGTTTTGTGCTGGTAGGTTATCTATTCTTTCGTTTAACTCACAAGTGACAGTATCTATTTTTGCTGTTAAATCGGTTGTAATTAGTTCTTGATTTTCAGCGGTAGATGCTGATATTGTGTCCGCAGTTTCCTTACCCGTTCTTACCGATGTATCCTTCAATGATTCCCGCATTTCCTTCATTTCCGCCTTCAAGTCCTTCATTGCCCTGGTCATTGTTTTTTCTAAACTATTAGAAAATGACTTGATCATCCCCTCTACTATAACCCTTCTTATTGCTTCTTGGGAGACATTTAACGGTTTATTACTGTTCACAGGATTCTTGGCGGTGATTGAAGAGATCTGGGCGTTGGACTCCATCGCGCCCCCCTCAGCGTCGATCTCCGCTACTATCGCCGTCTGCAGTGTGTCTGCTACCTTACTTTGCGTGGACGAAAAGAGACTCATATTTTAAAAATGGATTAAGTGTCAAGTGTTTGTTAAAAAAGTGAAAGTTTTGGCCAACAAGGCATTAATAAGGACACAAATGAGGATAGGCCTATGGACATTACAAGCCAGGTAACCTATTTATTACTTAAGCTCTTATAATATAATAATACTATTCATTGATTTCTGACTAGCAGTTTAGGCCCATAAAATATAATAGCTCTCTCTATAAAATATATTTTCTACAGTACTAATAATATAAAATTTTCTTTAAACATATAATTTCTCTTTATTTAAAGCTATTGATTCCCCAAAAAGTAATACAAATTTCCCTTCGCCAGTTTTCCTCAAAACTCGTATAAGTTATCTATAATTTTCAATATGGTTATTGACTTAATTTCAAATAATTATTCAATGAGCTTGGCTCTCATCATCAGTCCCACGTTGGTACGACATGTCTTTCTGTCGTATCCGTGGCCTATCACGTTGGGCGACATGTCTTTCTGTCACGTTATTCTTTATATAAAAATAACGATTAGCCTCCTGCTTGGCATCAGTCGGTAAAGCATGAGATTTAATATAATAGGGCGTGGTTTTCTAATAGTATTCAGTCTTAAAAAATCTTGATAGGCCTAGATATGGGCTTCTCCAATAACTCTTGTAATTCAATAATAATAATATATATATATAAATGATACTTATACTATAGAGATGAGGAATATAAAATAAATTGCACACCATGAAAATTTTACACATATATTACAAATAATGCAAAGATCAATCGAGGCAAAAAATATATATAGAGCGATAAAAAATATAATATAAAAATAGAACAATATTTGAAATCAATAAAAATATCACAGGCTAACTTTATATTCTAGATTTATGGCACGAATCATTACCATGTGCCTTTATCTTGAAATCATATGCATTCTTTGGCATGTAGCTGTGACATGTACTTGCTAATACTTGTCGGCTTGGATAATTCAATCATAAATATGTGCTCTAAGATCAGCTTGATAAATTAGCCACTAATAATCCAAATATATCTATATATTAAAATCTCTAGTATTTAGTAGATTTATTTGTATCGAATATATATTTTTATCTCAGGGTGCAAGATTCGGCACCTGACGGAATAGGTAGAGCCATTCATCTAGTGAATTAGAACTATGATAAATTATCGCAAATTGTATTGCAAAAATTAAATATTGTATGCATACGTTGATAGCCTAGATTTCGTACTTCTTTGATTAAATAGAAATTTCTAAAAATATTGATCTATATATTTTTCTTTCAATTAATACCTTTAATACTAATTTTTACTTGCGCAAGTATTACTCTTATTAATTTCTTAATTTATAATAACCCTTTCGGCGAGCTAGCTTTGATCATCAGATTATTTCGAAGCACTAGGGCGCCCATCACTAATTCAAATTTAATCACTCACGTGTCGAAAATCTTCTTGTAAGCCGCCGATGTCGATCCAACTCCATGCGGTCCGGGAATATGGTAGCCGGAATCGTCTCCTCCAGGGGTTTATAAATTTAATTAAAATGAAAAATGACTTCTGCTTCACAATAGCATCACGAAGTCTTTTAAGAAATTTAATAATTTACTTTAACTTTAATTTTTACAAAATTATTAATAAGGTACTTCGCTCTAAAATATTTGGGGTCCTCTTATGGTGGCATCTGGCTGGCGAGTCTGCTGGCGAGTGTCGGTTCTTCCTTCTCAAGTTTTACAGATTCTCTTTCCGACTTTCAAATTAGCATAAAATTTAAATATCTCAATCCTCCGCCATTAAATTCAAATAGATCTTACAAAAAATGCCAAAATATTGCTTAGATTATATGATTGATAATTTCTTTGCATTCGAGCCATATTGATAACATAGATTATACAAACTTTTACACGAAATCTACTACAATTATATAAATATATATAAATATTTTGAATCGGCCTACAGTTGCCGCCTATTAACTGCCGTTTTACTATTGGTGCATGCAAATTTTATTAGGTATTCATGCGCCTGGTAACTCTTATTTCCTGAATACATTAAATTATTTTTATTTGGTTTTTTATTTATGCTCTTTGCATGCTAGTTAATATTATATATATTAATATTAATTCCATGCTAACTAATAATTAGCCACGTGGACGGGTGTTTTTTCACATTGCACACCATCCGAATGCAATAAAGCTCTGCCAAGGGGTTTTGGTCAGATTCTACGTTCTTCGGTTTGATCGATCTCTAGGTCACCGATCTGTGAATACATCTACCTAACCTCAATCTTCAATATTTTATGAATAATATATTTATGAGTAGTAACTTCCTTCAAATCCTTTTTAAGTTCTTGTACCATTTAGCCAGAACAAGCTGATGCTATCTTATCTTGATTATTATCTGCTTGGCGATATTAGCCAATTACTTTATTTTTAGACCTATTACTATTTCTATTAGGGCTTTTCATCTACCCAGATTTAAGATGTTACAAAGTAAATAGTAGCTTCAAAAGTACAGTTATTAATATGAAAAATCTGGTGTGGTGCACTCACACAACTTTCCTTGCCGTTATGAAAATTGATCACCTACTGACGCTAGTGTTCCCGCGCATCTCAAGTCTACTTTCCTAAGATCTGAGCCAGCTGGTGACAGGACAATAGCGATGCAGACAAAGTCTGCTATCTCTTCATAGTGAATGATTTAATAGAATAAACAGTTGCCAACAGTTTGCAATTGGATAATCTTATTTTCTCGAATTTCGAGCTTATTTTCAATTTTAGGTGAAAATGTTACTGAACATCAATTTTAGAGATTTTCATGCTCAATCTTTTCGACATGAAATTTTTTATTCAAATTGTATCTGAAGCCTGATAATTGGGAATCTAAAATCAAACTTTGCATAGATGGTGCAGTGCTCCTGAAATTATTACAGATATGAGACTTGTGGCAGTTGATAGAGCTTATCAATGACTTTTCTAGGTATGAATTTGATCAAAATTGTTGGTGGAAATTTAGAAATTGGGGTATCTTAATTTTTTTTTGGAAAGCAATACTTTCTTCACCTATGGTAATAGGGCAAGGAAATTAGAAACAGTATAAAACTTCAAGAATGTGATAAAGTTGTAGATTGGAATACTGATAATTATTTTTCTTCTTCTTCTTCTTCTTCTTCTCTTAATTCTTCTTCTTCTATACAGTGAATTTCAGCGTTGTTTAAATATAATTAAATATCCATTAAAAATATTGAATTTTTGAGTAGTAGACTTGGGATGCGCGGGAACACTACCGTCAGGTGATGAATTTTCATAACGGCAAGAAAAGTTGTGTGAGTGCGCCACACCAGATTTTTGTTCAGGACTACTTTGTCATTATGAATGAAAATATCAGGCACCGAGCTTCGCTCTGGAGTACAAAAGCATAAAAAATTTACTACGAAAGAAGAAATTATAATAACATTCATACAGAAATGTTCTATTAAATCACAGTGAATTGAGATTGATTCCCAGAGGAATGCATAAATTCCCCTCACAAAGGCCCAGTTGCACAAAAGCCGGTAAAATATTAATCCTGATTAACTCCATGTGAACGGAATCAGAGAAGACCATTTCAAAAGGATGTATCTACTGGAATTAATCAGGATTGAAAATAACCCGGTTTTTTTGCAACCGGCACCAAGTACCTGATTGAATGATTGCAAAAGTTCAACAGCTGGGTCATAATTTTGACACAGTCCCACACACATGAACTCGCTCACTCACTTCCATCACCAACAGACGACGAAATAAGTAATTATTATCAGCTGTTTTTCCAAGGATGAATAATAATTTTCCTTTTAGTGTCCTTCAGCGAGTTCTCCCAGGGATGAGACCTAGTGCAATCGAATCTTTATATTATAAACCTACCAGCGACCACATAGTAGAACCGACCACATAGCAGCGACCTTCTACTATGTGGTCGCTGAAACCTACTATGTTCTGAATTTCGTGAGAATCATTGGAGCCGTTTTCGAGATCCGGTGAAATATTAGCATACAAACATATAAACATCTGAACATCTAAACATCCAAACATCTAAACATATAAACAGAAATTGCTCGTTTAATAGGATAGAAATCAAAGAACCCTTATACAAAGTTACTTCTTCTATACAGTGAATTTTGAGGTCTCTTCTTTTTCATCTAACAGTGAATTGCATTCAGGTACTCATTTTGTATCATGGAGAAACAATAGCGTAAGTAGATATCCCATGGTATAGAGCGTTTATGTCGCAACTTTTACTGTTATCTCAAGCCGATTATTGTCGAATTTTACTGTTTTGTTGGGATGAGAGTGTATGAACGGCACAATATGAGAGACTACCAGTGTCACACAGCTTCACGGGAAATAATTACATGAACTAGCGGCTTGAGATAACAGTAAAAGTTGCGACATGAACGCCCTATACCATGGGATATCTACTTATGCTATTGTTTCTCTATGGTTGTATCTTGCAAGATATAAGCATAGAGAAACAATATCATAAGTAGATATCCCATGGTATAGGGCGTTTATGTCGCAACTTTTACTGTTATCTCAAGCTGATAGTCCACGTAGTTCTTTCCTGTGAAGCTTTATGACGCTGGTAGTCTCTCATATTGTGCCGTTCATACACTCTTACCCGGTCAAAACAGTAAAAATAGACAATAATCGACAGTAATTGGCTTGAGATAACAGTAAAAGTTGCGACATAAACGCCCTATACCATGGGATATCTACTTGCGCTATTGCTTCTCTATGATATAAACCTGATGACACTGTATAGTGATTCTCTACATAACATTATAGGCTAAGCCTGACACAGGGTAATTTCAGGTCTCCGATCCGTAAAGCAGTCAGGTGTGAAATTGACCGATTGCTCTGTGGTGATTGATGATCTAGAGAAATGTCACGTGATATTGGGCGCCCATGTCAAATTTCACACTGTCAAATCGGTCGACTCAGATTAGATTCACTTCAATCTGACAGTATTACTTAAATGGGAAGTATGGATGTTATACTATGAGGAATACTGACAGTATAGTTTGGAGTTCACTCTTGTAAGATTTTCCTGAAGATGTCAGTATTAGTGCAATGAGAAGCATTGATGCAATGTGTAAGGAATACTGACTGATCGAAGTGAATTCAGAATACAGTGTGTACCGACCTTAATCATCTCAAATCAGGGGTTACAACTGTAATTGATTGGGTTTGGAATAGGGTGATAGTAATCCTAGAGTGAGGTCCACGTTATAATGGCAGTGGAGAAAGATAGCAGAACAACGTTGCCGATCCTCTGTCTTGTCAATGCCTTCTATAGACGGTAGCTGATACAGGTTTATTAATGTATAATATTAACTGTTCATTCTCGTTTTAAAATAATCAATTATATTTTATTAACGTCGAGCGCTTATTTTTGCTATAACATATTGAAGAGAAGTCTTGCATATTTTTCTCAAATTTTTCTGACCAGTAGTTTTTGTAGGGTATGTGTACAATCTGCCTAAAAAAGTGACTTTTGAAGCCCTATTGTTAGCTAACAGAAGCTGATATAGTTATTTGTGCAACTAGTGCGCAAAGTGACAGTTTGCTGCACCGAAAGAAACGTTTACGCCCGAGCCGTAGGCGAGGGCGGAATGGTTTCTTGAGTGCAGCAGAGGAACTTTGCGCACGTATTTCACATTAAATTTTTTCTACAGTTACCATTGGATATGAAAAGTGAGTAATTATGGGTAAAATTGCCTGAAATGCATCAAATATTTTTCTGTGTAATTTTATTATTAATAAATAAAATTGAATAATGTAGTAGTAAATGAATGAAGGAGGATGTCAATGATGTGGTGGCTGTCCTCGAACTCGGTGTCCTTGATATTATTATAACATGGACTTCACTATACCACAGTCACTGTTACCAACTTAATTTTATTTTCGTGCACTAATCCTCCATATAACCCACCAACTATTTTGTGTTGCATGTTGCAAATCTGGAGTGCAGGAAAATTTTTTCCCGCACTAGAGCGGAAAAGTGATTCTTTGCGTTCTGTAATCAGTGCAGCAATGGCCACTTTTCAAGGTAACTGTAGGATAAAAATATTTCAATTGCAAAGATTATGTCCTAAGAACCTGTCCAATAGATTAGAAAAAGAAAAACAAATTATTGAATGCACAACCTTAAGCAAGAAATTATATTTTCAATAATTTTATAATGAATTTTCATAATCAATATGGGATATTTTGTTAATTAGTTAATATTTTGTTATTAATTCTACATTGTTGAAAGACAATCTGGAAACAGAGCTAAGCGAGAAAGAGATAGCGTTAATAGCGTTGAATGATAGACAAGGATAGTAATACCATTGCTAATCAAACACTGCCATTATAACGTGGACCTCACTATAGATGTACGTGACTCGAATTAGCATATTTAAAGGTGCGTACAGATATACGCGCCGCGAACATGAGCAATTCTCTTTTAATCAGCTGATGCCAAGCTTTTTATATCTGTATCTTACCGTTTCAGTAAAAATAGATAGATAGATAGATATATTTATTGATAATTGTTACTAGGCTGTTGCCTATGGTAACATTTACAAAAATTGACAATAAAATTAGATCAAACTTATGAGATAAATAATAATTATTTAACAGTTCTGCACTAGTATTGATCAATTACAAATATCGAAGAAAATAATATAGTATATATTAAGCTATCAACATTATACTAGATCACATTAGCAATGTTAAAAAATACAGATATAGTCAGCTGATTAAAAGTGAATTGCTCATGTTCGCGGCGCGTATATCTGTACGCACCTATAGGGATGAAACATTATTTTGGAAGTTCTATGACTTGGAGTATTATTTTGTTGGATTAAGATACAGCAACTGTGTAAAGAGATTATGTCCACGTTATAATAACAGTATTTGATATACAATGGTGTTGCTATCCTTGTCTATCATTCGACAAAGCAGATAGCACTATCCTTCTCCATCTTCACAACGTCGTCAGTGGATTCCGAACCAACTACATTTGATTCACTGATATAGATCAGATAAAAATGATGATTGATCTCTGATGAATTTCATTAAAAAGAGGTTTTTTCGTTGGTCCTACCCTTCCTTGTTTCTATGAAAATTCACTGTAGTACTTCTTCAACATGGGAATTTTCTTTCTAATTTCCTAATTCATTGAATTATTACACATTTTTCAAAGAATAACTTGCTGAATTTCTTCTTTATAACACACCGTTTGAATAGAAGGCCCTGAAGCCCGTTTGCAAAAACGTCTGTTAAATTTTAACCGTGATTAACACTTTTACCGAAACCCCGGTCTCACAGACCGCTATGGAATTTTGGAACTCACAGATGGCAGCACTAGTTGGTCTTATACCTTCCCCCACCCCTTCTACCTTCTCACTAGGAAACCCTCCTTCTGTTGACATGCGTTTTGTCTAGCTCTAGGTTGACGGTGATTAGTTATTGTGCTAAAGTTGAAAACGTGGCGGTCTCTCTGACCGATGGTTTCTAGTAGTGTAGTGTGACACGCGGTCTGTCTGACCGAGGTTTTCTGTATGAGTTTGAATCGATAATTTTCAATTATTTTTTCATCCATATTGTATTCTGTCAGTGGTTTCAAAGTATCATTGAGGTGCATCTGTATCCACAAACAAGTTTTTACCATGGATGAGGACAATAATAGTGGGAATAAAAACCATTTTCGAAAGCGTTTAGACCCTTGTGATCCAGATTTTGGAGATAGAATTAGAGACTTGCTTCATAATGATGTTCGTGATGGTGACACAGTGAGTAGTGAAAGTGAAATAGATGATTCGGATGAAGATCCTGACTTCATATTACCACAGCATGGAGGTCAGGAGATGAATGAAGAAGAAGAAGAGAGTACAGAAGAAGAAGATGATGAAGAAGTCTTGTTGCAACAGAGTGCAGTTGAAGCAGAAGAGCATGCAGTTGATGACATCAACCAACAAGAAGACACCTATTTTATTGAACGAACAAAGAAAACAGAACTTGTAGTGCCAAATGCATGGACCAATAAGCAACCACCCCGAAATGTGAGGACACCAGCCAGAAATATTATAAGGTGATTGCCTGGGCTACATGGACGAGCTAGATTACTGGGAAACAAACCAACCAAGAAAGATGTGTGGCAGCTCCTGTTTGATGCTACTATCATGAACACAATCCTAGTGAATACAAATAAGAAACTGGAAGAAACAAGAAGAGGTTTGTCTGTAAATACGAAAAATAACAACTATAGAGACATGGATATTGAAGAGCTCAATGCCCTGTCTGCTTGATTGACTGTAGTAAAAAAGTTTGCTTGAAATGTGCAAAAGAAGCTGTTTCCTGAACTTAGTGTTGAAAGATCATTGAAAAACATTTTCTGAGGTAGTTATAAAGTTTTTATGCTGCAATTAAACTATAATATTTACTTAATTGTGTTAATTATTTCTAGAAAAATCATTGTCCATAGAGAACAGAGTATCTAGTTACCAAAGTCGGAGTAAATATTAGCTATATGATATAGCGGTCTGTCAGACCGGGGGTTTCTGTTAGTGCTATCTGACCGAGGGTTTCGGTAAGAGTGTTTTTATTACACTTAAAGCAATAAGAGAAGGCCTTTTTGATAAGACGGCTTCTCTGATTGGTTCTCGTGGAATTAATCAAGATTAAAATTTGACCGGCTTTTGTGCAATCGGCACTATAAATTTTATTCAGTATGGATAACACCCACAAATCACAAAATCATTTTCACAAATAATCTCACAATTTCTCCATTTTCTTCTTTCATCCTACCTTCACTCATTCTCCAACATTCTCTCTCACTTTTTGTGTAGTTGAGAAGTTGATATTGTGGTAATTATTCATATTGAATGGAAAAGACTAAGAAATTGTCAAAAAACCACTGGTTTATCGATAATTAGAATTCAGTTTATCAGATATTGACAATGGTGTAATAACCGAAACCGGTCTTTCTAATTATCAATAAATCAGTGGTTTTTTGACAATTTCTTAGTCTTTTCCATTCAGTTCTCTCTCACTCTTTCTCTCATCATCCTTTCTCTTCTCTTCATCCTCCTTTCCCTCACATTCGTATCCATGTCCCACTTCCTCCCCAATACCGGAAGTCAGTCATTACACTGAAATACATATCCGTCACATATGCCATTTCATGAATTTACAATCGAATTGTAATTACGATAATTATAATAAAGTTAATAGCCACAACTACACCCGTTGCGCCCGTAATTAGCCCGGAAAAATTATTATTCAGGAAAATATTTACATCACAGAATAATTACTTTTATGTTAATTGTTTTTTTTTCCAAAACGGAAGTTCAGTGCTCACACCGGAACAATAACGTGTAATGCTTTTTCATCTGTTCTTTGTTTTTCATGTTTTTAATGTCTTTCTTGTTCGTTTTGCGTTGTTCCACGTCTTTCTTATGTTGGTTTTAACATTCGTCTGCATTGTTCCACCTTTTCTACAACATAATATACACATAAGAAATAATTTTTGTCTTCATTTCTGGGTTGTCTATTTAACATCCAAACATATCTCTCATTAGAATAATTTCGGAACACGTTGTTTCCAGGATTCTCCTGCATTCTTTCACCTTTTTGTAGATTTTGTTCGATCATTTTCACATGAAACATCATTTTCGTGGTTCTATTTCTCATTACTTCAGTCGAATGTAATCAATCATCAAATCAGAATTATCATGAGAATACTGCAGATTCTTCTTCTTCTGCTTCTTCTTCTTCTTCTTCTTCTCCTTTTTCTTTTTCTTCTTGACTTTCCTGATTATGAACAGAACATTTTGCGTTCCTCATCAGAGATTTCTACTTGAAAACAGTGATTTTCATAATTCTCACTTTATGATCATTAACAAAATAAATAAACCTTAATTATGGATTATAATTATAATATGAACACTGGAAAGCTTTTAAAGTATATCTTGATGGAGGAATCTCTGAAAAACCATTCGATGAGAACATTATAACAGCGTTACCGATTCTCTGCCTTGCCAATTCCTTCTATAGAGGGAATCTGACACCGCTATATCTGATGATGTGATAACATATTTGTAAATTGTAAAAAACGATCTGGCAACGTCCGAGAGCTAGAAAAGGATAGCGCTATCTGCTTTGACGAATGATAGACAAGGATAGCAACATCAATGTTGATCAAATACTGCCATTATAACGTGGACCCAGCTATATAGGCTATAGTGAGGTCCACGTTATAATGGCAGTGGAGAAAGATAGGAGAACAACGTTGCCGACCCTCACTGTCAATGTCAATGGCTTCTCGACGGTAGCTAATACAGATTTATTAATGTAATATTAATTGTTCATTCTCGTTTAATTATATTTTATTAAGCAAGAGATTATATTTTACAATGTATTTTCATAATTAAGATGAAATATTCTGTTAATTAATTACTAGTAGTTCTGTGAACAGTAGACCTCGCGCTCAGTAAGTTACATTGACCTGTTGTTATGTTTTCTCAAAAATTAATATATGATTTATCAATTTAAAATGCCTAGAAAAAATCCTAAATAAATATAGAGCTTTCTGTCGTATCGTACCGTAACGTGTCGTCCGGAATGTGAATGAGAGCGCTGTTATCAGGTCTGGCTGCAACTGTCTACAACGTTGATGGAAAGATAAAATTTCAAGATGTTCGATGTTTTTGAACGGGTAGTATTATAGTCCACTAGACAGCTGATTTATGATGAATAATTCTATAGTCTGGTTTTTACAGTAATATTAGCGTATGAAGGAGGCTCCTATTTCCTTTTATATTATCCTTGAAATGCAAAATTTGCAAAAACCTTGTATATAAGTCGACGCGCAATTTAAAAAGGAACATACCTGTCGAATTTCATGAAAATCTATTACCGCGTTTCGCCGTAAATGCGCAACATAAACAAATTCAAACATTAAGAGAAATGCCAAACCGTCGACTTGAATCTTAGACCTCACTTCGCTCGGTAAATTTTTTTTTTTGAAAGAAAGAAATATTTATTGCCAAAGTCATTAAACAAACTTTACAAATGTGAAAAATATAAGAATTTTCATATACAATACATTACAAAAACTTAAAATTAAAATATTTTCCATTTAAAAATCGATAATAATATTATCATTGACGTTACCAGCAAAACTAAGTAGTTTGAGCGATGGCAACGAGTAATCAGTCGGCTATAATTAGTGGCTTGAGATTCAGTCGAAAATAGAAAAAATATAATAAAGAAAAAAGAACATAAGGAATTTATGAAAAACTAGAAAAAAAATTTCAATCCGAAAAGAAGAAGTACCAAGAGTGAAATACTAAGAGAGCAGAAAAACTAGAATGAATTCATAATAATTTAAAAACTCAAAAGAAAAAGAGATGATTCATGTAATTATTAATCTACAATTCACTGTACATATGTAATCCATTTAGTAACATAATGTAATTAATTCTACATTGTTGAAAGCCGATCCGGAAAGCGAGAGAGAGATAGCGCTATCCGCTTTGTTGAATGATAGACAAGGATAGCAACACCAATGGTAATCAAATACCCTGATTAAAGCGTGGACCCAGTATTAATACAGTTAGAACCACACAAAAGTCACAACCTGTCGACTTCTATCACTACAACTGTTAAATCCTTCCCCTTCTGACACCCTCTTAACCACGATTTGTTTCGATTGTAAACAATCCAGTCCCAATAGAGAGGAGGCGATAATTAACCACCGGTTAGTTAGTTTGAACGGAAGATTAAACGGCCGGTTAGGCCAATAAACAAAGATCAAATGGTTGGCACCACTCAGCCACACAGAACGATAACAAGTCAGGAGTTGGAGTGGGTCCTTTAATCTTTTCTGATGTGATTGAATGGGGGAAGTCGGCATGAAGTGTTTTTGTGGGAGGGTTGTGGAATTATTGAACAGCGGGGGTGATGGAAAAGAATAAGAAGAAGGAGAAGAGGATGAAGAAGAAGAGGAAGAAGAAGGAGAAGAAGAAAGAAAAGGGGATGATGGACCACAAACGAAGAGGGTTGGTGAGGATGAGCTAACACTTTGTAACACATTTTGAAAGTTCTGGAATGTATTATTCTTCTTCTTCTTTTCTTCTTCTTGTGTTCTTCTTCTTCTTCTTCTTCTTCTTCTTCTTCTTCTTCTTCTTCTTCTTTCTTCTTCTTCTTCTTCTTCTTCTTCTTCTTCTTCTTCTTCTTTTGCTTCTTCTTCTACCTCTTCATCTTCTCCTACCACTTCAACTTATTTATCTTCTCTTCCACAAACTCCTTGTGTTTCTCTTTCATCCATTTCCCAATATTATGCTGCTTAACATTTTCTGTCTTTTTCTCAATTTTTCACAATTTCCTCCATTCATATTTTCCTCATTTCCCTCACTCCAAACTCCTGAGACAAATTAAATACTAAAAGTTGAGAGAACTCAAAATGAATAATTTATTACACTTGTAATTCGACCTATTTAGAATAATTCGAAACAGTCATTGTTAAACAATCATCAGAAAGAAATATTCCACCCGATAACAGCTGCCATCTACTGGCAGAATTGAGAGTCAAGAACAGTTGGATTTGTCAACCAATCAGAGACGAGTAGGCGGAGTCTATAGGCAAGCTCCAATAAAGCAATATGCCACCCGTTGACTGCTGTTACCTACTGGCAAAATGTAGAGTAATTTTGATGGCAATGGTATTGCTATCCTTGTCTATCATTCAACAAAGCGAATGGTGCTATCTCTTTCTCGCTTTGCATGAATACTATAATTGCTTGTGATTGGTCATTCTCTGTTTTATATTTAAATTTATGAAGCTGATGATAAACAAACACAAGAAGAAGTAGAAGTAGAGTTACGAAAGGAAGAAGAAGAAGAAGAAGAAGAAGAAAAAGAAGAAGAAGAAGAAGAAGAAGAAGAAGAAGAAGAGAAGAAGAAGAAGAAGAAGAAGAAGAAGAAGAAGAAGAAGAAGAAGAAGAAGAAAAAGAAGAAGAAAAACGTAAAGATTTTTGTTTTGATCACTCTACTAGAATGCAGCCTGATTGAATACAAAGCAATCTGAGAGTCTATGAAGAAACAAAAGCCATGTGAGAATCATGTCAAGGGATGTCATTATTACCCACTGATTATTTTCCCATTAAACAGACGTAGTTTTCAGTGAGATTTGGAAGCTAACACTTTCACAATACATTCAAAATCCATTAGGAACTCTTTTAGCATCTGATTTACTGGATATTGCATGCTTCCTCTATAAGGCCAGCTACACACACATATCGATTTTTGTTCGTACGAAATTTTGCCGACCATATAAATTCTATCAGATCAAACTGAACTTGAAAAACATCATCTGTTTAATCTAATAAAATTTATAAGGAGGGACTGCAAAAATTAAATCGTACGAACAATAATCGATGTGTCTGTAGCTAGCCAAGGCTGTGCAAAGGCTAAAAATAAACTTTTTACTCGTGATATTTTTTTAAGTTTTTTGATTTGTATATCATCAAGCTATCAAAATGAAAAAGTTTCCTCACGAACACATTTTTTTCTGATCATTACTTTTTCAGATATGAGCGCCTAAAGATTCAATTTTTGGGACAACATTTCAAATTCGGTAAGAGATAAATCCATGAGATTTAGAGGATAGATTCTTCATGGTATTGTTGATCTAGTAAAATAAAAATCTTCTGAAAATATCAATTTTTGAGATAGTTATTCAATTTACTAAAAATAACTTTTAGTTGAGTTATTTTTGGTAAATTGAATAACTATCTTAAAAATTGATATTTTCAGAAAATATTTGTTTTACTAGATCAACAATATCATGAAGAATCCATCCTCTAAATCTCATGGATTTATCTCTTACCGAATTTGAAATGTTCTGTCCCAAAAATTCAAACTTTAGGCACTCATATCTCAAAAAGTAGACTAATGATCAGAAAAAAATGTTCCCTGGAGAAAACTTTTCCATTTTGATAGCTTGATGATATACAAATCGAAAAACTTAGAAAATATCACGAGTAGAAAGTTTATTTTTAGCCTTTGCACAGCCTTGAAGACGAGTGATTAATCAAGAACTGAACATTAGGTGCGTACAGACGTTAGCGTCATGAACACGCGAATTCCACTACTTTTCATCAGCTGATGCTAAACTTATTTATCTGTATCTGTGGATCTTACTGTCCCTCCACAGATGTACTAACTATCGTATCAGCGCTGATAAAAATCGAAATGCACGTGTTCTTGGTGCATATGACTGTACGCACCTTAATACGCACCTTAATTTATAATTATGGACCTAAAATTAAGACTCAAGTTGTGTTCACTAAACTAAAATCAATAGTGAGAACGTACGTCAGTGGATGGTACTCTATCAACATGGTTTATGATTAATGCATTATATTATTTTAAAGGTATTATAATATGTGGACTATTTTAGCAAATTTATATTGTTTGAGACCCTATTGGATTCACTAACACACAAATTAATGATACCTCCACAGACGCACGCAAATGCACGCGTGTGCACATGAACTTAATAAGGTTCACACCTTTGAAAGCCGTTCGGAATACATTTTTGGCCTCGCGCCCACTTCACAAGGTGGATGCATCCTTCCACATTACAATCCAATGCATTCACCTCTAACACATTTTAATCGTTCTTCTTCTTCTTCTTCTTCTTCTTCTTCTTCTTCTTCTGCCTCATTTTCTTCTCCTCTAACTTTCATCTCATATCAAATCAGCTTGATGAGTATTATTTCAAGAATATTTTTTCATTATTCAATCAAGTTGTACAAAAATACTTTGAGAATATTATCTTCCCAGAATCATACTATGAAATATAAACATGATGATGATGTAAAATATGATAACCATTATCATGTTTCTGATAACATGATATTGATAATGTAATTCGAAATATCATAACACGTCATGAGACATTTGTAGTTTCTTGGCCCATTCTAAATTATTGTAATAAATTTTCATCAGAATACTACTCGCAATATTATTTTTAATTGAGGTTAATTCTTGTTGAGCTTGTACATTTCATCATATAGTCTACACCTCAAATACAAGGCCCCGGCCTATCAATATTGCAACGTCGCAGTCTAGGCCTAGAATCTAATACATGATTGGTGAAAAAGATCAGCTGGTATTTTTCAAAATCTTTTCCACCAATCATGTATTAGATCTAGCATACGCTGCGCCGTTGCAATATCGTAGGCCGGGGCCTTGTATTAGAGGTGGCTATAATTTCATACAATTTCAAACATTTAAAAATTTATACTAGAACCAATACGCACATCATTCTCAAGTAATGATTTTTTTAGCGCACTACATTTGAGTTCTAGTTAATAATCACTTTTATTCAAAACTTGACTGTAGTGTTGTCAAGAATAGTTCAAAAACAAATTCTATTAGTTCATAGGAGATATCCACATGATTATTATCCCCTAATTCATTTTAACAGGTCTACAAACTGTCTCTTTGAACTGTCCTTGTGACTAAATAATTCTAAAAACGGTTCTCAGATTTATATTTTTATTTATTGTCACCTTATTATGTGTCGCACACCTTTAATAATAAACTATTATTAAACGAAGATCCAAATTGAATGCTGTAAAATCCCCCTGAAGACTTCTACTACTGCAAATATTGACAACAGGGTAAACAGCTAGATGGAAAACCTTTCTAGCTGAAATCTTTCCATCTAGCTGTTCACCCTGTTGTCAATATTGCAGTAGCAGAAGTCTTCGGGGTGAATTACAGCATTTAATTTGTATTTTATTTTAATAATAATTAATAATTCAT
The DNA here is from genome assembly GCF_014356525.2 of Nilaparvata lugens. Classification (NCBI taxonomy): domain Eukaryota; kingdom Metazoa; phylum Arthropoda; class Insecta; order Hemiptera; family Delphacidae; genus Nilaparvata; species Nilaparvata lugens. The sequence goes on along the minus strand of NC_052516.1, from coordinate 2,343,637 downwards.
TGGCATCTGAATGATTGCAATATCTCAGTAATTTTCATTGTAGCCTTTAATAGTATTTTACACATATAACACGATCTTGTACACACATAATCATCATGTATTAACGATTTATACAAGTATATTATTATACATGCTTGTACAATGTTCGAAGTATATACATGTTATAATATTCTCGTTGATTCTCATATAAAACGCAAGTCATCCTGTGAGATGGGTAGGATGATAGTTAAGTATCCTGGTGACAAAAGACTCGAATCATTAGTCAATATTCATCTAAGTGTATTGACATGTTATTTAGATGATAATAGAGCCTGTCCACCCACCTCTTATATGATGGAATGTAACCCAGCATGTCTCCTAGCAGACTCTTTTTTGCCGAGGATTTGTATCCTATAGTGGGGTCCACGTTTTGAAGGCAGTGAGTGAAGATAGATACAGTGAGTGATAGATATAGAGAGTGAAGAACAGAGTTGCCGATTCTCTGTCTTGTCACTGCCTTGTATAGAGGTTAGCTGATACTGTAATACTATCTGATTTTGAGGTTGGTTCTCCGTGACAATCAGACTTATTGGCTGTGGATTTTTTGTCTTTGCAGCTATATAAATAAGATTTAACATGATCAATTATATATTATTCGACAAGAAAATAAATTGTTTTCAATGATTGAATGATACATTTACATTATCGAGATTGAATTGTTTGATTTGTCAATCATTCATATTTCTACTTTGTTCGAAAAAGATCTGGCAACGTTGATGAGCTGGAAAGGATAGCGCATCTGCTTTGTCGAATGATAGATAAGGATATTTTTCAATACAATTCAAAAATTAATTTATTTCGCACAACATAATATATTACAAAACATTGTACCGGCTGAAAATACGAAAATAAAAATCTGGTGTGGCGCACTCACACAACTTTCTTGCCGTTATGAGAATGATCACCTGACGCTAGTGTTCCCGCGCATCTCAAGTCTACTATTCAGTGATTTGAGCCAGCTGGTGACAGGGTAATAACGCTGGAGACACACATGAGGTCTGCTATCTCTTCATAGTGAATGATTTAATAGAATCAACAATACTTTGCAATTGAATAATCTATTTTCTCGAATTTGAAGCTTATTTCAATTTAGGTGAAAATGTTACTGAACATTAATTGTAGAGATTTTCATGCTCATCTACTCCACTTGATTTTTTTTGTTTCAATTCTATCTGAAGCCTGATAATTGGGATTCTATCTGCATTGATGGGGCGAGCTCCTGAAATTTTTACAGATATGGGACTTGTGGCAGTTGATAGAGCTTATCGATGACTATTTTAGGTATGAATTTGATCAAAATCGTTGGAGCCGTTTCCGAGAAAATCACGAAAAACCCTGTTTTTGACAACATTTTCGCCATTTCAGCCGCCATCTTGAATTGCATTTGATCGAAATTGTTCGTGTCAGATCCTTATAGTGAAAGGACCTTAAGTTCCAAATTTCAAGTCATTCCGTTAATTGGGAGATGAGATATCGTGTACACACACACACACACACACACACACACACACACACACACACACACACACACACACACATACAGACCAATACCCAAAAACCAGTTTTTGGACTCAGGGGACCTTCAAACGTATAGAAATTCGAAATTGGGTACCTTAATTTTTTCGGAAAGCAATACTTTCCCTACATATGGTAATAGGGCAAGGAAAGTAAAAATATTAATGAAAATCCTTTTTGAGAAAAAACTTATTTTAACATTATTTGTTTTGCTCCATTTGTTTTGGAGGACAAAAACATAAAGCGAAATAAATATGGGCACACCTCTTGAAGAAGTGCACTTCTCTTGAAATAATGTTATATTAACACCAATGTCCATAAACAATGTTCTTTCAATGATTATATAATTCTTGACTGTTCTTTCTTATTAACATGATCAATTGTATTTCATTTATCAGAAATAGTTATTTGTGCAACTAGTGCGCAAAGTGACAGTTTGCTGCACCGAAAAAGAAACGTTTACGGAATGGTTTCTTGAGTGCAGCAGAGGAACTTTGCGCACGTATTTCACATTAAGTTTTTCCTACAGTACCATTGAATATGAAAAGTGGGTAATTATGGGTAAAATTGCCTGAAATGCATCAAATGTTTTTCTGTGTAATTTTTTATTGATAAAAACCTTAATTTATTGTCAAATTGAATAAAAATGTTGTCCTTGGTTTAAATGTAATACTAATAATTAGCGCGTTGTGCTTGGTTGCACCTCTGCTCACTATAGCAGCCACAGCAGTCACTGTTACCAACTTCATTTTGATTTTGCTGCACTGTTGCTCCATATAACTACTAAGTATTTTGCGTTGCCATGTTGCAAATCTGGAGTGCAGAAAAATTTTTCCCGCACTAGAGCGGAAAAGTGATTCTTTGCGTTCTGTAATCAGTGCAGCAATGGCCACTTTTCAACGTAACTGTAGGAAAAATATATTTTCACTAATTTTGAATCATCTTTCGTTGACAGAAGGACGAGAGTGCGTAAACTGTGGAGCAACTTCGACGCCCCTGTGGCGTCGCGACGGTACGGGACACTACCTTTGCAACGCCTGTGGTCTCTACTACAAGATGAACGGACAAAACCGACCGCTCATAAAACCGAAACGACGATTGGTGAGTCTAATTCATCTCTATTTTTTCACGATTCTCATCAATTGTTCACTCCTAATTTTATTGATTCATTGCAGTTAACTCATAGATATCAAAGTTCATAGATCAAACCCAAACGACGATGAGTCAAATCCATCTCTATTTTATTCTATTCACATTGATCATTATACTCATTGCTTCATTACAATATTATAGATAATTATAGCATAGAGATACAATAGCGTAAGTAGATATCCCATGGTATAGGGCGTTTATGTCGCAACTTTTACTGTTATCTCAAGCCGATAGTTCATGTAATTCTTTCCCGTGAAGCTGTGTGACACTGGTAGTCCCTCATACTGTCCCGTTCATACACTCTCACCCAAACAAAACTGTAAACTTCGGCAATAATCAACAGTAATCGGCTTGAGATAACAGTTAAAGTTGCGACATATACGCCCTATACCAAGGGATATCTACTAACGCTATTGTTTCTCTATGATAATAGTTTATAGATCAGCACAGGACGGATTCAGCACAAAATACTCCTTATTCTAAAAAAATTTTTTCCATGTTATTTGACTGCAATTCTATGAGCTCTAATAGGGTCAGGCCTATTTCCTGAGATTTCCACTGTCATTATAACTTGAACCTCACTATAGTTCATTGAGCTATAATAATGTGAACCTCGCCACAGAGTATTTTCAACTCTTTCAACTTGAAAATTGGGAACCATACTATTATAAACTCTGGACTTCTTAGTTCCATGATACTACAGTATATTGAGGTGTGACGTTGGTATACAATATCCATTAATGTTAAAAACTTACGCTTGATTCATGAAATGTTTGGTTCATGACGTCATTATAATTTCAACCTCACCGGAGTATTTGCAACTCTTTAACTTGAAAATGGGAACCATATTAATATTATAAACTCTGGACTTCTTAGTTCATGATACTACAGTATATTGAGGTGTGACGTTGGTATACAATATCCATTAATGTTAAAAACTTACGCTGATTCATGAAATGTTTGGTTCTGACGTCATTATAATTTCAACCTCACCGGAGTATTTACAACTCTTTCAACTTGAAAATTGGGAACCATAATATTATAAACTCTGGACTTCTTAGTTCCATGATACTACAGTATATTGAGGTGTGACGTTGGTATACAATATCCATTAATGTTGAAAACTTACGCTTGATTCATGAAATGTTTGGTTCATGACGTCATTATAATTTCAACCTCACCGGAGTATTTACAACTCTTTCAACTTGAAAATTGGGAACCATACTATTATAAACTCTGGACTTCTTAGTTCCATGATACTACAGTATATTGAGGTGTGACGTTGGTATACAATATCCATTAATGTTAAAACTTACGCTTGATTCATGAAATGTTTGGTTCATGACGTCATTATAATTTCAACCTCACCGGAGTATTTACAACTCTTTCAACTTGAAAATTGGGAACCATAATATTATAAACTCTGGACTTCTTAGTTCCATGATACTACAGTATATTGAGGTGTGACGTTGGTATACAATATCCATTAATGTTAAAAACTTACGCTTGATTCATGAAATGTTTGGTTCATGACGTCATTATAATTTCAACCTCACCGGAGTATTTACAACTCTTTCAACTTGAAAATTGGGAACCATAATATTATAAACTCTGGACTTCTTAGTTCCATGATACTACAGTATATTGAGGTGTGACGTTGGTATACAATATCCATTAATGTTAACAACATAGGGTTGATTCATGACATATTTGGTTCATGACGTCATTATAATTTGAACCTCGCCACAGATTATTTTCAACTCTTTCAACTCTCTTTCTTCTTCTTTTTCTTATTTTTCTTCTTCTTCTTCTTCTTCTTCTTCTTCTTAGGTGTTCTCTTCATTCTTAGGTCTTCATTCTTCTTCTTTTTTTTTCTTCTAATTCTGCTTCTTTTCACACTCTGTTCAACCCTTGGCTTTTATTACTCTACTGCTTCTTCATCACCTCTTCTTCTTCTTTCTCTTCTCCGGGGTTCTCTTTTTTCTTCTCTATTTTCCTTCTTCTAATTCTGATTTTTTCACACTCTATTTAATCCTTGGCTTCTATCACCTCACTGCTTTCTCATCGACTCTCTTTCTCTCTCTTCCCCCTCTTCCTCTTCTCCGAGGCTCTGCTTTTCCTTCTTCGTCCTCCTTCTAATTTTGTTTCTCTTTAAATATCTATCTTCCTCCTTCAATTCTCCCTCATTTTTTCCCTTCTTCAGCAATCTCCAAGAGTCATAGAACAATATTTATCTATTCACGATACAAATGACACTGGTGTAATAAGCATTCCTGACCGGCAATTAGGAGATACTGGGTTCGATTCCCGGGCTGATTAATAAGTTTTGTATAGTAGCGCTCATCGAATTTCCATCTAGCTGTTTACCCTGTTGTCAATATTTGCAGTGGCAGAAGTCTTCGGGTGATTTACAGCATTTAATTGGGATTTTCGTTTAATAATAATTATTCATTACATAGCATTTGAGCATATGCATCTTCCAATTTAATTCCATAACAGTGATGAATAAAATAATAAAGCAAACCCTTTGCTTTTCTCCTCCCAAATATAATATAGTTATTTGTGCAACTAGTGCGCAAAGTGACAGTTTGCTGCACCGAAAGAAACGTTTAGGCCCGAGCCGTAGGCGAGGGCGGAATGGTTTCTTGAGTGCAGCAGAGGAACTTTGCGCACGTATTTCACATTAAGTTTTTCCTACAGTTACCATTGAATATGAAAAGTGGGTAATTATGGGTAAAATTGCCTGAAATGCATCAAATGTTTTTCTGTGTAATTTTATTATTGATAAAAACCTTAATCCTAAAATCCTAAAGTCCTCGTTGTCGTTGGTTATAATATATAATGAATAATAATTAGCGCGTTGTGCTTGGTTGCACCTCTGCTCACTATAGCAGCCACAGCAGTCACTGTTACCAACTTCATTTTGATTTTGCTGCACTGGTGCTCCATATAACCTACTAAGTATTTTGCGTTGCCATGTTGCAAATCTGGAGTGCAGAAAAATTTTTCCCGCACTAGAGCGGAAAAGTGATTCTTTGCGTTCTGTAATCAGTGCAGCAATGGCCACTTTTCAACGTAACTGTAGGAAAAAGACAATATTAACTCAATTTCAACTTGATGCTCTATGGGATTCTTGTAGACCTATTGTAAGGGCCAAGTTATAATGGCAGTATTTGATCAACATTGGTGTTGCTATCCTTGTCTATCATTCGACAAAGCAGATAGTGCTATCCTGTTCTAGCTCCGGAACGTTACCAGATCGTGTTTTAACAATATAGAAATATAATTTATCAACAAAAAATCCAATCTCAATTATCATGAAAATTCATCATTCAATCATTGAAGAATATAGACTATTTTCTTATCGAATACTAGTAGTTCTGTGAACAGTAGACCTCACGCAGTATTCTCATCCACAAGTACCTGATTGAAACTATAGACCTTTTGGAAATACAGCAATAGACTGGCTTCTCCACACATCTGTGTAATCACTTGTCATCTGATTTATGATGGACAATTCTATAGTCTGGTTTTTACTTAAATATTGTCGTATGAAGGAGGCTCCTTTTTCCTTTTATATTATCCTTGAAATGCAAAATTTCCAAAAACCTTGTACATACGTCGACGCGCAATTAAAAAAGGAACATACCTGTCAAATCTCATGAAAATCTATTACCGCGTTTCGCCGTAAATGCGCAAAATATAAAACATTTAAACATTAAGAGAAATGCCAAACCGTCGACTTGAATCTTAGACCTCACTTTGCTCGGTCAAACATATTATTGATAATTTAAACAAGATTGAATAGTTAATACATCAGAAGGGTGTATTCTTAATTCTATCCTGAATATAACAAATGGATTCTACTCTTTGTTTCTAGAAGTTATCTACTCATCTACATATTTATTCTCTGTTCTGAATGTGTTAATTGTTCATTTGTTTCCATTATAATGTAGTGTTAGTATGCAATGGGTCTTGCAAGATCTGGCAATACATTGCCATTTGTGATGAAGAATCAATAAAAAATAAGATATTGAATGAAAAAGACTAAGAAATTGAGGTTTTTGATAAAAAACCACAGATTTATTGATACTTAGAAAGACCGGTTTCGGTTATTAAACCATTGTCAATCTCTGATAAACTCTGTTTATTTGACAAATATTGTACCATTAGACAATGGTATAATAACCGAAACCGGTCGTTCAAAGTATCAATAAATCTGTGGTTTTTTGACAAAAAACCATAGATTTATTGATACTTAGAGAGACCGGCTTCGGTTATTAAACCATTGTCAATCTCTGATAAACTCTGTTTATTAGACAATTATTGTACTATTAGACAATGGTTTAATAACCGAAACCGGTCTTTCTAAGTATCAATAATTATCTTTATAATGTCTTTTTCATTCAATATAAATAATTACCACAATATCAACTTCTCAACTACACAAAAAGTGAAAACAAGATATACCGGTATCAGCTGTCCTCTATAGAAGGCAGTGGGAGGACAGAGAATCGGCAACTCTATTCCCCTATCTTTCCCCACAACAATTACAACGTGGACCCCACTAAAGTATGTAGATCAGATAAACTAGAACAACATAAAACAAAGAGGGATGTATGACTGCACACACGTCAGGGTAATGACTTGGAACTCATCGTCTGTTGACTTGTAGGCCACGTGACTTATTGTTTATTTTCCACCATTTTGTGGATTGTTTCTCACTTGTAACTGTCAGTTACCCTCATAAACAACATCAATGCCTCCCATTTGAACAATGCTGCCAGATTAAAGTGGATTTTGGTGACACAGTGTGCAAGCTTCTTGTAATTTGGATGTGGATTTTTCTGGGTTTTTTATGGTGGATCATTTCCTGTATGGTTCGTGTGTGGATGTGGGACCTAGATGGAGTGATGTTTTGTTTTTTGATGAAAAGTCGGTGATTAATGTGGATGAGCTAGTATAGGTTGCACGCAAGGTGCAAGCACAAACTTTTCATGTAATTTCTTTTTTTTTTAACAATCTTTTATTACACAATAATCTATTGATGGATCTCTAATAAAGTGTAGTTATTTAGTTGACCAAAGAAAATGTCATCAATTTTTGCAAGCTGGTTCAATCATAGAGAAAATAATATAGAATAAGAAGATAATCCATGGTATAGGTCGTTTTTTTACATTTTTCTATTAACAATAATTTATTATTGGATCTTCCCCAAAGTGTAGTTATTTATTTGACCAAAAAAGAATTCGTCAATTTTTGCAAGTTGGTTTAATCATAGAGAAAATAATATAGAATAAGAAGAAATCCATGGTATAGGTCGTTGTTTTACATTCTTTAACAATAATTTATTATTGGATCTTTACCAAAGTGTAGTTATTAATTTGACCAAAAAAGAATTTGTCAATTTTTGCAAGCTGGTTTAATCATAGAGAATATAATATAGAATAAGAAGATAATCCATGGTATAGGTCGTTTTTTTACATTCTTCTATTAACAATAATTTATTATTGGATCTTTACCAAAGTGTAGTTATTTATTTGACCAAAAAAGAATTTGTCAATTTTTGCAAGCTGGTTTAAATAGAGAGAGTATAGAATAAGAAGATATTCCATGGTATAGGTCGTTTTATTTACATTTTTCCATTAACAATAATTTATTATTGGATCTTTACTAAAGCGTAGTTATTTATTTGACCAAAGCAGAATTCGTCAACTTTTGCAAGTTGATTTAATCACAAAGAAAATATAGAATAATAAGATATCCCATGGTAGAGGTCGTTTATGTACCAAATTTCAAGCCGATTTTTGTTAACTCAAGCCGATTATTGTCGACTACCGCCCATTATTACTGTTTTGGCCATGTGATAGTGTACGAATAGTGTACATTGATAGAGTAGATTGTAGAGCGACAGAGTATGAGAGACTACCAGCTTCACGAAAAACAACTTCTAGGATTATCGGCTTGAGTTAACAGTGAAATTTGGAACAAAAACGCCCTATACCATGGGATAGCTCCATATGCTATCTTTTCACTATGGTTTTATCTACGCAAATTAATAAAATTCTTGATTTGAATCAGCAAGAGGGTTCCATCAACTCCGGTTATTTCAATAAAAGTAGCATCAACTCATAGTAACATTTTTATAAATGTAGGCTACATTGTGTTTAATGAATGTCGATGAGAAATAAATAAGTGAGCTCTGCTTTTGAATGAAGAAATCACATTATTTCTCATGGGAGTGTTCACAATGTTAACAGTCGCATAAGAAACAATATATTTGTTCTCTGCCAAGAACAGACCTATTGGATATCGGGATTCATAAATTTCCCTCTAGAATTTTTACTGGTTTTCAAAGACCAGGCAAGACGTAAAATTTATCATTAAATTCTTTACCTATAAGATAAAACCTAAATCAAGGAAATATGTAGATTACAAGAAATCGGATTAAATATGAAGAAAATAAAATCTCAGTACCCTTTTTTTAAATATTTTATCACAACATGTTCGGACATAATGCCATTTTATTATCAGTGATAAACTGATAACTGATATCACTTGAAAATGGCATAAATGTCCGAAACATGTTGTGATAAAATATTTAAAATAAGGGTACTGAGATTTTTATTTTCTTTATATTTATATTACAAGTAGCCCTATACAGGAAAGAGATATTGTTATTCATTCATCTACGACACAAATCACACTGATTTATAATTTACATTGGTGGATAACATAATAATGTAGTCCTTGTGGTATTGTGCTCCCAGATCTGGAGTCAGTACCCAAAAATTTATCAATTTAGTGTCAGGTATGTTGTAGAACAATAAAAAATTAAAATAATAGAATATGAGAAGGTCATCTCCTAGAAGTCCCGATAAAACTCGGAAACTCTATCTCTTCGCCCCCTCTGCACCAAAATCTCACTCTAAACACCCTGTAAAAATCTCTGTAGAACAATGAAAAATTAAAATAATAGAAAATGAGAAGGTCATCACCTAGAAGTCCCGATAAAACCCGAAAACTCTAGCTCCTCGCTCCCTCTGCACCAAAATCTCACTCTAAACACCCTGTAAAAATCTCTGTAGAACAATGAAAAATTAAAATAATATAAAATGAGAAGGTCATCACCTAGAAGTCCCGATAAAACCCGAAAACTCTAGCTCCTCGCTCCCTCTGCACCAAAATCTCACTCTAAACACCCTGTAAAAATCTCTGTAGAACAATGAAAAATTAAAATAATATAAAATGAGAAGGTCATCACCTAGAAGTCCCGATAAAACCCGAAAACTCTAGCTCCTCGCTCCCTCTGCACCAAAATCTCACTCTAAACACTCAGTAAAAAACTCCAAGATATTTAAGAAGCAGTTATGCAACTTCTAGCTACCTGTAGAATGCCTGACTACCTGATAATTAGTCAGTGAAAATGGAAACACAACGTAAAAGAACAGAAAATCTAAAATTATTAGCCTTGCGATGTGTTCCGTATCGAGATCTTTATCCGATCCAACATATGATTGTTCCAGCCTTTCCTCACAGTGAAATTCACTTAAACTGTCAGAATCTCTTATGAGTATCTACAATTCTCCCTATTTGATAGATTCTGATAGATTGGAGTGAGACTCAGTATAAAAGTGGTATGTAGCTGGTATAAACCAATTTTGAAAACACTATGCACCCCTCAGTAAGATGATAGAGTAGAGAGAGGGTCCACATTGAAAATAATAAACCTCTTAGCATAAATAACCACCTTGGCAATGATTTTAGGTTAAGTTTGTTGCCTGTATTCCCAAGTTTTTGTCTTGAATTTTCTTAGTAAAAGTATCTGGCTTCAAATCATAATGATTAAATGTTCTTCTTATACTTGCAAGTTATATTTATTGTGAACTGTCGAGAATTATATAGGATTTCATTTCTTGTCTCATCCCATTCTCACAATCTTCTTCGTCTCTTCTTCTTCTTTTCTTCTCCTTTTCCACCATCTTCTTCTTCTACTCTTTCTCCCTCCGTTGAACTTTCTTACCCTTGTTTTCCTTCTATCTCCATTTCTTTTCTTGCACTTTTTCTTATTCTTCTTCATCATCTTCTTCTTCTCTTCTTCTTCTTCTCCTTTTCCACCATCTTCTTCTTCTTCTACTCTTTCTCTTACCGTTGAACTTTCTTATCCTCGTTTACCTTCTATCTCCATTTCTTTTGTTGGACTTTTTTCCCCTCTTTCCTTTACCGCTTCTTCTCCTCATATTATACATTTTTTTCTCCGTCTCCTTCTTCTTCTACTCCGCTTCTCCTCCTTCTTCTTCTCTTATTCCTCTTCTTCACCCCTCTTCTTCTTATTCTTTCTTTTCTTCTTCATCTCCTCTCTTCATCTCTCCTTTTCAAAAAAGCCTTCTCTGATTGGTTCTCGAGGAATTAATCACCATTGAAATTCAACCGGTATTTAGAATATTGTTCCCATTCATTGATTCATCTCATAGATTTCAGAGTTTTAGTTTGCTCTTAACTTTTATACCAAGAACAGAACTAGGTTCCTACTGTACTTAGCTGTCAAGACTATCTTTGCTTCAGTGTCATGACTACATTTACAGACGTTGTATTTGTAAGGAGGGGAATCTAGAATAGAAAAAGAAGGAGGATAATTGTAATTGTAATAGAGCTGTAAATAAGATAGAGAAAGAGAAACAGACAGAATGGATGATAGTAAGATGGAGAAAGATGCAAAATGGATGATAGTGAGATGGAGAAAGAGGCAGAAAGGAGGAAAGAAGGATGGAAAGTGAGTGATGATAGAAGGATGGAGAAAGATGCAAAATGGATGATAGTGAGATGGAGAAAGAGGCAGAATGTAGGAAAGTAGGATGGAAAGTGAGTGATGATAGTAAGATGGAGAAAGATGCAAAATGGATGATAGTGAGATGGAGGAAGAGGCAGAATGAGGAAAGTAGGATGGAAAGAGAGAGAGAGAGTGAAGGTGTGTAGAGTAATTGTAAGCAAACTGTAAGTAAGATGAAAAAAGGGAAAGAGGCAAAATGGAGGAGATTACGATAGAGGAAGAGACAGAATAGAGAGAGAGAGGGTGAGAGAGAGAGAGAGTGAGAGAATGGAGGAGAATGTATGAGAAGAGTGATTGTCCATTGTTGGAGTTGGTGGGTAGGATAGTAGTCCATACTAGTAGTCAGGAGTCGTTTAATACCTTCTGCCTTCGGGGCAGCAATTGCTCATGTCTTGTGAATACACCAGTGAGAACGTGGGTTGAACGAAAAGAAAATGGAGAAGAAGAAGAAGAAGAAGAGGAAGAAGAGAAAGAAGAAGAAGAAGAGGAAGAGGAAAAAGTTGACGATGAAAGGAAAGGAGTTGGAGCACGAGATGAGAAGAAGCTGAATTGATGAGAAAGTGGAAAAGGATCAGAAGTAGAAGCAGTGGGAGAAGAAATAGATAAATTAGGTGAAAGGAGAAAAGCAGGAGAAGGAGGAGAAGGAAGGGAAAGAGAAGGAGGATTGGGAGCAAAAGAGAAAATAGATGAATTGAGATTGATTGATTGAGTACTTTATTTATGTAGATTACAATATATACTGGCTTATACACTTATATACAATAGCTTACAATACAGCAAAATTATAGATGAATTCACATAATATAGACTAAGAAAATAATTATTGAACTGTATATGATATGAAAAAGCAATTTGTAATATAATAACTATAGATAATTGTATTGTTATGCATCTACATAAATTGGCGGAGCTTTGGACATATCAATGTCCATTCTTCGGAAAGAATATTAAAAATATCCTCCCCACTAACTCTCTACCAAATTGAAAGAGATGGAAAATAGAAATTTTGGAGACATTACTTACTTGAAAAAGAACGATATAGAAAGTTTGATTACTTCTTTAGGCCGTTTGCACAGTGACAGTTTAAACTAAATTTCATTTTGAACTGGATTTAATCCGTATCAAACCTTGTTTGTTATAATTTGTTACTTTCCTTTGTCCTATTACCACAGGTAATAGGTAAATTTCTAAATTTCTATACGTTTCAAGGTCCCCTGAGTCCAAAAAAGTGGTTTTTGGGTATTGGTATATGTGTGTGGTGTGTGTGTGTGTGTGTGTGTGTGTGGTGGTGTGTGTGTGTGTGGTTGTGTGTGTGTGTGTGTGTGTGTGGTGGTGTGTGTGTGTGTGTGTGTGTGTTGGTGTGTGTGTGGTGTGTGTGTGTGTTGTGTGTGTGTGTGTGTGTGTGTGTGTGTGTTGTGTGTGTGTGTGTTGTGTGTGTGTGTGTGTGTGTGTGGTGGTGTGTGTGTGTGTGTGTGTGTGTGTGTGTGTGGTGTGTGTGTGTGTGTGTGTGTGTGTGTGTGTGTGTGTGTGTGTGGTTGTGTGTGTGGGTGTGTGTGTGTGTGGTGTGTGTGTGTGTGTGTGTGTGTGGGTGTGTGTGTGTGTGGTGGTGTGTGTGTGTTGTGTGTTGTGTGTGTGTGTGGTGGTACATGATATCTCATCTCCCAATTAACGGAATGACTTGAAATTTGGAACTTAAGGTCCTTACAATATGAGGATACGACATGAACAATTTCGATCAAATGCAATTCAAGATGGCGGATAAAATGGTGAAAATGTTGTCAAAAACAGGGTTTTCGCGATTGTCTCGAAAACGGCTCCAACGATTTTGATCAAATTTATACCTAAATAGTCATTGATAAGATTTATCAACTGTCACAAGTCCTATATCTGTAAAAATCCCAGGAGCTTCACCCCATCTATGCAAAGTTTGATTTTAGATTTCCAATTATCAGGCTTTAGATACATTTAAACAAAAAATTCCAAGTGGAAAAGATTGAGCATGAAAATCTCCACAATTAATGTTCAGTAACATTTTCACCTAAAATTGAAAATAAGCATTAAATTCGAGAAAATGTGATTATTCATTGCAAACTATTGTTGATTCTATTAAATCATCCACTATGAAGAGATAGCAGACCTCATGTGTGTCTCCAGCGTTATTGCCCTGTCACCAGCTGGCTCAAATCTTTGAATAGTAGACTTGAGATGCGCGGTAACACTAGCGTCAGGTGATAAATTTTCATAACGGCAAGGAAAGTTGTGTGAGTGCGCCACACCAGATTTTTTCATTTCGAGTTTAAGCCACCAGCTGATTATATTCAGTTAAGGCATTGACTGTGCAAACGGGCCTAAGTTTACATTGCTATCAGATTTGCTGAGAAAGATTGCAATATTGTCCTCTCTCAAATATTATAAATGAATGTACATGAAAGAACTATAGAAGTTGGTTATCAAATGAATTATAGTATTATATCACATCTTTTCACTGAATTTCACGAAATCTCAACTCACTCTCTCTGATTCATAGTTTCAGATTGAAGATTTGGTGTTGAAATTGAAGTGAACATAACCTACATAATATTTGGAAGATTTGTGGCAAAATCAGGAAATTATAGAAGTTTTGGGCAATAGCCTGTTTTTTCTTTTCCGACTATTGTATTGTTCGCTCTATCTAATAAATAAATAAATAAATAAATAAATATCCAGCAACAAATTCCTCACGATATCATGTATCACCAATATTATACCACCAATATTGTTATCAATATTCAATGTATTCATAGCTGTTACCTTTTTCATCCAGTTCAATTCAGCTGAGAAATTGTTCATTCATTCGAAAAATTAGCTACTGTTTCTATTCTGTGACCAGTCACCCAAAAGGGCCCTGGCAACAAATCAAAATGGGGCAAAAAATATTTATACACATTTCAAAAACCTTTTCAAATCCATTCAAGCGAAGCAAACGGTCTACGATTCAGTTTAAACTGTCAGCACTCCACATTTAAAATTCTCAATACTTCCCATTCAAAATATGGTGACAGTTTCAAGTGATCCTCACAATTCGCCAAAATTGATCACATATCAGATACAACCAGAAATAAGAGCCCAATTTATTTCTACCTGATGGGGATTCAAGGCTCAAGGGGGGTCCCCACCCCGTAAATAAAATTTCGAAAAGGTTTCTGTAGTAGCGGGGGACCTCCTGCAGGGCAGCCCTCCATATAATTAGGGGCTGGGACCCTTTTGAGAGCCCTTTTTTTGAAAACACTTATTCGTCTGAATGCTGGCTGGCTACATCTGTAAACGTATCAATTCGTAAACGACCGACAATATAGCTGTATTGTTTGCTATTGTAGGTTTCAATTGTTGTGAAATTGTCAGCCATTTTGGTTGTCGGCGAATAAAATGGCGAAATGTCATTCCATTGACAACAATAGCTGTTGATTATGTTGTCAATATTTTAAGATGTCTATATTATAAATCAATGATTTTGAAAAGCTGTAGTATCTTTGGGCAACAAACTATAATATAATAGGAATATACATTTTATAAGGAATCTTATCTTATCATATATACAATATCACACTATAAATTTAATCTCAACTATTCAATGAGCTGAATTTCATACCTCTCACAAATTCCACATGATATACTGGTAGATCATCTCGTCTTCCACCTGAAATCAAAATTCCACATGATATATACTGGTTTAATGATATCCTATTATATTAAGCGAGCAATTTCTGTATTTTTATGTCTGGTTATTTTTATATCTGGCTATCTTTATATGTGGATATTCATGTTTAACGGATCTCAAAAACGGCTCTAACGATTTTCACGAAATTTGGAACATAGTAGGTTTATGATATAAAGATTTGATTGCACTAGGTCTCATCCTTGAGAAAACTCGCTGAACGACATTAAAAGGATAATTCATCATTGGCTGAAACAGCTGTGGATAGTAAAAAAGTGAGTATGTGAAAAATCAAAATATCGCATCCCCGAAACTCATAAAATGACGTATAGCCAGCTGTGAAATATAAACACGATCATTTTAGAGAATTATGTTCTTTTTATCAATAAATAAATATAACGAGTGAAGCTCGGTGCCCCGATATTTATGATATTATAAAAGATATAATTAAGATAATATAGAATATATCAATAATTTTAATAATATAAAATACCACACCTAGTGATAACGTCCTTAAAATGTAGAATTGTTGTACATCGCCAGATAATTTACATAATTTTCTTCCCAAATAATTCTGGGATTCACCCTAGGATCAAAATAAAGACAGTAGTTCAATTAAATCCATAGCTTACTTGATCAAGTATTCATACAAAAGGATATGAGAATAAAATTGATTTCCATTTCATGTAAACTTGAGGAGCAATAAAGAGGTTTCAAAATCAAATATCAACATGATGTGTAATTTTCCTACAATAATTAACATTGACATGTTCGAACTGCTCCAATTGATGAAGATACAACACGATATTATATTATTTATCTATAATCAATTTTCATATCATCCTCATTTTGCTGTGTAATTTCCAATTCATACTAGGTGAAATTCATCGAATAGTCTGATATATTGTTAATTATGATACACTTTAATCTAAGACAGCAATAAGAATGAAGGGATCATACAGTCTAGTCCAAATTCTTTTGAAAATCCAGTTACATCAACGTTGAAAAACTGTTGAAAAATTGAAAAACTGGATAGAATTAGTGGGATATAAGTAGCATCCCTTTGTCTCTACTGTTATATTTACTATTCGAATTATTGCACTGTAATACTATTTTTGCTATTATCACAGATCCGTTTTTAAAAGTAACAGTTAATAGAGATTCGCCAAGTGATTTTTCTATTATCAATCACAGACCCGCTCTTGAAAGTTACAGTTACTAGAGTTTGTCACAGTATTATTTATATTATCCACCACAAACCCGTTCTCGAAAGTAACAGTTACTAGAGATTCGACTATACATTATGATGCTCCTATAACATTTTTTGCTCCAAAATAAATCACTGATCCCGAAGAATAGACCTCTAACAAGGCCATGATGTCGAAATAACCGATAATGATAGAAATAATTGGAGCAGAGAATTGGTAGCGAAAAGTATGATCTAGAGTGGAAGAAGACGAAAATGAAGCTGAAGAAGATTGAGAAGAAGGAGAAGAAGACGAAGAAGAAGGAGAATGAGAGGAAGAAGAAGAAAAAGAAGAAGAAGAAGAAATAGAAGAAGAGAAGGAGACTCACGATTTTAATCAAATTCGATTGGCCTGTTTTAGACAGCAGTGTGTTGTTGAATCTCAATTCATTCTTCATCAATCCATACAAGTCTCAGATGATTAAACCATTCATGCCTCATCTTCCGAGTGTAGTATATACCTTTATATACTAGTTTCATCTCATAAGTTCTGGATGAAGTATATCTGTATAGGTTGTATATCGTGACGTGTTATAACTAACCGTGAAATAGCGGAGATGTAACGGTAATTCATCTTGGCTGACGAACTCTATCGGATTATTTTCGAACTACTCTTGAAAATGACTTGTTCATTGTTTTGTCGAGGTTGTTTATCGTCTATTTTTCGTAGAGGGCCTGAGAATTAGATTGAGTTGGACTGTGAAATATTTATTATATTAAAGCAGCAAATGACAAAAAATTCACTGCCAATAAGACCTGTTGCCTCGTAAAACCCACCTCAAAATCAGTACATCAATACATCCTAGCTGGTATTATACGGGTACGTTATCTTCAATTCTTCACAGAATCTTTCACAGTTTGGCGTAGTTTTGATGATTTTTGTCAATATTAGTGGAAAATTCATAATTCAAAGATTATAAGAAAAGATTTTAGAGTTCTTCATAATGTAAGTTACAAATAATATCCTGGCTTATACACTATTTATTTCACTTTGAACAATTAATTACGACATAGCAGTCAGGTATTTATTTATATAAATAAAAGCTATTAGCTTCTACTTACATTAGTGTAGCGCTTTCGGACACTAGTTCCTTCATCAACACTGGCTGTCACTGATGTGTTATGAAGGAACTAGTGTCCGAAAGCGCTACCTAATGTCAGTAGAAGCTAATAGCTTTTATTTATATAAATACCTGACTGCTATGACGTAATTAATTGTTCAAAGTGATTATTTAACAAGCAGTTCGTAATGGAATCAAACATTGAAGAGTACTATTTATTTATTTAGCGTATGGCAGATATACAACAAATATATAGCTGATGAGTCTCAAATGCCTAGATATACACTGTATATTTCCAAATTCTTTGAGATGTTGTGTAGTTTTCGATCAGGAGAACGTAAGTTGTCTGACCGCCATCATTTTCTAGTCCATTTAGCGTTAACCAATGTATTTATTTATCTATTTATTTATTCATTTATTGATGTGCAAATACAATTCAGGTAAAAACAACAGGCATTTGCCCAAAACTGCTTCAGACCTTAATTTAGAATACACAGTCTAAAGGTTATGCTACTTACGTAACTTAAATGATAATTCGTACACAATTTTGAGTCCAAAAAATGTATCTACTGTATGTATCTACTAAAAATTGTACACCTGGCTTATACACTAATTTACAAATAACTTAATGTATAGGACTATATCAGTCTTATCATTTAAGACAGATATTATATTAACGATATACGAGTATTATACTTGATATAATATATGTTCCATTCAACGAATTTCGAGTTCTATGGTCGAATAGAATCAATTTCACTAAGAATGATGAATTATCAAACACAATGAAGATTGAATGCAATTTAAATATTGATAATATAATATTGTAATGTAACTACAAATCGGCCGTGTTTCAATAAATAATTGTCGACTTTCTGAAATTCAACTGACTTTCAGCAATTGTTGTTGAAACACCGCCGATTTTTAGTTACTATGCAATATTACATTATCGATATTCGAATTTCATGATAGAGGATAATGATACAATATAATGATAGATGATAGACAGAGGTGGTGTATTTGAGAGAAAGAGATATGAGTAGATGAGAGTGAGTGAGAGGAGATTGATTGATTGATTGATTGAGTACTTTATCTATGTAGATTACAATATATACTGGCTTTTACACTTATATACAGTAGCTTACAATACAGCAAAATCATAGATGAATTTACAAAATATAAACTAAGAGAATAATTATTGAGCTGTATATTATATGAAAAAACCAATTCGTAATAACTAAAGATGATATTTTAATGCATCTACATAAATTGGCGGAGCTTTGGACATATAATGTTCATTCTTCGGAAAGAATATTCGAAGTATCCTTCCCAATAACTCTCTACCAAAAGTGATTGATTGATTGAGTACTTTATTTATGTAGATTACAATACATACTGGCTTATACACTTATATACAAAAGCTTACAATACAGCAAAATCATAGATGAATTTCAAAATATAAACTAAGAAAATAATTATTGAACTGTATATTATATTAAAAAACCAATTTGTGATAACAATAGATAATATTGTTATGCATCTACATAAATTGGCGGAGCTTTGGACATATCAATGTCCATTCTTCGGAAAGAATATTCGAAGTATCCTTCCCACTAACTCTCTACCAAAGGGTGTGATTGAGTACTTTTTAGTACTAAGAGAGACAGAGTGAGTGAGAGAGAGAGAGCGCGAGAGAGAGAGACAGATAGAGTGAAATAGAGTGATAGAGATTGTATGTAGAGTGAGAGAGAGAAGAGAAGGAATACAGATTGAGGCAGTTGTGTTATCTTACAAGAAAATCTACTCACTCTATTCAATCGGAACAAAAGGTTACTAACAGTAGTGACAGGCAATGTTTCACCCCCACAACACATAACATTTAACAGTTTACTTTCCACCCTTCAACTAAGTTGAATTATGTTTTGTTAAACAGATGAATAGAGGAATCTGAATCTGAATCTCTCTCTCTCTTTGTTACCTTATCCCTTTTCTTCTTTATCTCGCTGGAAGCGATTGTTCAAGCTGAGAATTCAGACTAAAGTTTTCAACAAATTTAATTTATCGATTATTTTGTTATGCATTTTATTGTTGTTCAATTAAAATCACCTA